>NW_009634628.1:56822-71743 GCF_000690535.1 Cariama cristata | reverse complement strand
TGCTTGAGCTATGTGCAAAAGAAATCTGGGATTAAAAAAAAGGCCTTATGAGCAAAGAGGAACAAGAGACAATGAGATGTGTGTCTCAGCAAGACTTCCACAGAGAAGCCTTAACAAGGTGAAAAAGATTAACAGGATGACTTCAGTGTTGGCTTGTGATGGGCAAGGGAGGAACCTTTTCATCACAGCCTGGCAGAGAAATGTATAGCTTCAGAAGAGGGAGGAAGTACAGATC
This sequence comes from Cariama cristata, assembly GCF_000690535.1. NCBI lineage: Eukaryota > Metazoa > Chordata > Aves > Cariamiformes > Cariamidae > Cariama > Cariama cristata. Next base: position 71,508 of record NW_009634628.1, on the reverse strand, counting down.
CTTATTTCAGAAATATAAATCCTTTTTTAATAAGTGACTGAAACTGGAAGTGTTCCTAAAGAAAGTCAGCTTTCCTGGTACTCATGTCTTTAACTCTTTCTTTTTTTTTTATTGCTTTCACTTTCCTGCTTTACTCAATCTCCTGTGCGTTTTGAGGAGAGAGCGAGTGAGCAGCGTTACCTTACACAGAGAGGTCTCCAAAAGGTCAAAAATCAACACCAAGACCTGCACCAGAAATAGCTGGAAGCCAGGGCAGTTGCAGGCTTCCCAGTGGCTGTGTGATCTCACGGGATCCACAGGACAGGGGTATTGCTTTTAAAGGAAAAGGTACCCACGTTCTTACTGAATGTGATTTTATTTTTTTTCCTGAGGCTTAGATTCCAGTAACAGATTCATCTTGCCTATCTTGAGCAATGCATCTAGTCACCTAAGCCCTGTTTATAGTCAATGAGGCTAAATAAGCATGTCCAGAGGACAATTCATAACATGTGTGTTAATTTGGGGAGGTGGGAGTGGTGATGGTGGAAATAAGTGCCCCTGGGAAGGGCCTGCCTACTCCAGTTGACCACACAGGGAGGGCTGGCAATTTTCTGGGGCTGTTTTTGTCCACAGCAAAAGGTTGAGTAATGCAGTGCTGCCTATGTTTTTGATTTGGCTGAAGCAAGGAAGTACTGAAAAATACATGAAAGGAGCTGCTACCTTCCTGTTCTTAGGCTGAAGCCCTGAACATTAATCAGGCATCACAAAAGTGTAAGGGTCTACATCTCTGAATCAAGGATGCAGATAAGAAAAACACTCATAACTTAAATATGCTTGTACTAGAACAATTGCTAGCAGGATCTGAACGCAAGACATGAAGTCAGTATTTGCATGCTGATTTTGGTCTGTTACTGTTGAAGTTGTGATGCGGTTTAGAAGCTATAATAATTTACAGAGAATATAATACCCTTGAAAATGATTTTGCAGCACAGATAAAACATATTGAATCACCTGGTGCCATAATGCAAAATTTTCCACTCCACTCCTTATGTTTTATTCTGATATCTGCAATCCACCAGTTTAAACAAAACAAATGGGTTTTGATTTACTTTGTGCAACAGAAGTCAAGGGTAATTTTCATAGAAATATTTAATTTTAGTATTGAGATAAGAGTGACCAGCCCAGATTCTGACAGACAGTTTTATCAGTGCAGTCTAACATATAAGTCTTGTTGCGATGATACTGCCCCTGAATAAAAAGCAGGTATGCTAGCAGGGACGAGATATTTCCTGGCCTAATGCATCCCAGATGATTCCAGTCTGGGCCTATTGCATATCTGTGCAACCTGAGTGAGGCTGGCAACTGCATTTTGGTCTCTGCTGCTGGGTCTCTGCTGCTTTTGTTGGAGCCAGTGGTCAGGTGAGGTGCTCAGCACCTGGCAAGGCTGAGTCTGCTGCTCCCCGGGATGGTGCAGAATTCTGCTGCGAAGAAAAAGGCTCATGAGAACAAATCGATTCTGTGCTTCTCCATCAGCAGATTGCTCTGCTGATTTTAGCAAAGCTGTCCTTTAGTACACGTATGTGCAAGGGCAGACAGTTCCTCTTTAAATTATCTTACTTTGTGTAAAACCAAATCCAGAGCAGTGATTTCTCCCTCCCTTCCCTCTTTTCAAATTCTGGAGCCTCACTGAGTTAAAAAAAAAACCCAAACCCTTAAAGAAATCTGGGGTTTATGTGGAGGAGCAAACTTAGATAGGAAGCAAGTTAGCAGAAAGTTTCTTGCTGAAACTTGAAACTATATGGAAACGTTAGGTCTAGAGCTATTTTGTCCTAGAGCTGTTTTCCTGCTGTTCTCTTCATGACCTGATTTATGATTTTACATGTGCCTAACAAGTATAACTCTGGCCTGGGATGTATATTTTGGTTCAGGCTGCAAATCCTTCCTGTGCCCTTTCCCCACTTCTCCTGCTCCCCATGGCAGCAGAAAAACTAGGACGTGTTTGTAAAGTTGCTGTTTTCTTCCTTGGCCCATCGTGCTGACTGACTCATAAACCAAACATTGATAATATCAGCTGGCAGTTATTTAAACCTGAGGTTTCAGGTTAAGGAGTAACAATGAATGCAAATCTAGCTGGTGAGAGACTGTAATACACCCGTGTGTGTTAGATCTTGAAAATTTTTAAGGATGATTACCACAAAGCCGTATGACACAAAATTGTAAGACGCTATATAGGGAGTCCATTCTAGGGTGACTGCTTTGATGATGTGGAGGTGTACCTGCTTCTCAGGTACCCCCAAAAAACCTGCAACTTGTCCCCGGGCTCAACAGAAAGGACACCTTTTGTTTTCCTTGCAAACACTGCTTGTTAGTAGCAGAGGACTGCTGGTCACTTGTGACTGCCTTGTGAAAGAGGAAGGTATTGTATGATAGTTTAAAAAGACTTTAGTGTTGTGTGAGTAGCAGTAACTAGTTAAGTTGTGTGGGGGAATGTTCCCATGCGGGACATGGTTATCTCTGCCCATGAGCCATTAGAGCATTCCTTGGAGACAGGGCATCTCGGAGACCATCCCAAAAGGCAGGTTGCACATAGCCACCTGCTTCCACGGTCTGAGAGAGGTTGCTAATGTAGGCACGGGCCATTTGCAGGACAGTGCTCAGAAATGGGCAGATTTCATGGTCTCTTTTTCAATGCAGCAATATCAATTATGATGCTGTCAGGAGTGTTTCAATTGAGAAAATGTCCTGCTTATTTCGTTAGAGGGAAAAATGCCCTAACACAGACTTTTTTGCTGTGGATGGGCAGCTAGCTTGAGCTTTATTGGTACCTTGTTCTGTTCCACAGCTTCTCTCCTGTACTGCTGAAAGAACTGCCTTGCTGCTGCCCATTTCTCTCTTTGTGGTCTTACTGGTAATAACTGATACAGACGCCTGGGTGAGAAAGCTCTCACTGAGCCCTAGACTGAAGCGGTGAAACACCAGTGAATATACAAAGTAAGCCAGCAGCAGACAGGAACCATCTCAATTCTTGTCCTTTCCTATAGTGGTGACAGGAAATGGAAGAACCTTTGGGATACATCCTCAGTCGTCTTCTTCTTACCTTTAGGTCAAAATCTGTGCTTCTGTTTCCAACAGTTGTCCACCCACCACCCCTTCTTTGCCCTCCAGAGTTTAAATATGTATTTTTTTCCTAGGGAAATCTGAGAGATTATAGCCTAGGTTTTATTAATATAGGTAACGAGACTGCTTAGTTTAAATATTGAAATACTTTTCTTTGACATTTTCTTTCTGGGGTGTGTGTGGTTTTTTTCCCCCTAGAAAATCAATCCATAATACTTAAGTTAATAAATGCTACCCTGGACAAGAAAAAAGGAGAGATTTCCTATGAAGTGAGATTCTGCTTAGACAGTCTGGTAGGTGCATTAATGACAGACGGATGACTGCATTCATGTCATCCTCTTATAATGTTTTTTTGACTAATTTTTGTTTTGTTTTTTTGGGGGCAAAAGGAGAAATGGGAAATTTTTTTTTTTTTTAGTTCTGGTAATTAATCGGAAGTGTGGGATGACATTGGGGAGAATGGCTGGATATTCTACCTGTAGACCTTCTCATGGGTTTATGATTGTTGGCCTATATCACTTGACAGAACTTACTTCATTGTGTTAGTTATATTGCACTGAGTTGTATATTCGTTCAGGAAGAGAAAGACTTTTATCCACATCAACATGTATTACCTTTAGGCTTAGTCTTTACTGGGGATATTAAATTAAACTACTTAAAATGCTGGAAACATTTGTGAACAAGGCATATAAACACATTAAAACATCCTAGAACAATTTACAAATAGTTTAATTGGTGTTTAGAGTAGCTTACCTTTAGCACATTTAATAGCCAATTCAGTGTTTGAAACCAAGCTAATTAAGTGCCAAACTGGACACAGGAATCAATTTCAATCACGTAATCTCCCATTATGTGCTCACAGTTCATCAGAGGACTCATGAAAGATTCATAATTCCCAGGAACAAGAAATTCTTAGAAAAAGCTGCAGATGAATATTGGAAATTGCAGGACAAAACTTAAACTTCAGCAGGTCTTGTTTACACAAGTCCAGTTCAGCTGATTCAATTACAAACCGTTCATTCCTGTTGTGTAAGCATGACCCAACTGAGATATGAAAGTGGAGTTATTTTTCTGAAACCCCATCCCACCATAGTTCACAGCTGTGTCTTTTTATCTTCCAGTGTGGTTTTGGACAACCATAAATAGAAACCATACAGACCTCTATCTGTGGTTGCTAGTTGTAACCTAGCAAAGTCTGCAAAGTGGTGCAGAATCCTGCGTGCAGCTGAATCTCTTCAGTTCCTCTGTGTTACCTACCTTATATTATATATTTACAGCATTTTCATCTGTTTTTCCAGAAACTGATCCTGCTAGTGTCACCTTGCGGAAAAAAAGCCACAACACTAGAAAGCAGATAAAATCTCTCATCAAAGTTCACTGTACCTTCTTTGAAAATTAAATACTTTGGCTGTTTTTAAAACTTTTGAGGAAAACCCCTTCCCAAGGACTTCATAAAGCTTTGCAGTTCTCAGTCTGCATAATGATAGAGACAGGGGGGAAGCACTTTAATGACCTGGAGGTCATCAAAGTTACTTCTCCAAATAAAGATCAGTTGGCTGAGGTCTGTTACATGGAATAAGTGATAAGAATAAGGTGTTCAACCCAGGTGTTTTGAACAAGTTATGCCTTTTTCTTCCTGTAGCATCCAATAGTTATGCTGTAACCCTTGCTTCCTCTTCCAAAGTGTTTTTTTCTGTTTTTGTGCAGTGTGCAATTCGTAGGGCATTCTCTGTCAGTGGTGGGAAGGGAATTTTTTTGTGTAAGCCATGTTTACTTCATAGGAGTTAAGGTTGTGTACAAAGTTAGTTTCAGTCTGTTCTGTGAGACAGTGGCAGCAACTTGAAGCGTAAGTAGCGTATTCATACTGGATTTTAGTGATGCTGTGTAAATGTCTCCAGATAAGAAAAGGATTTCCCCAAACTGGGAGACACTTTTTCCCAAGATTTGTAAAAATGTAGTAATAGTTTTCTATTTACGTACAGCCTAGCATTCAAATACAGGAAAAGAGGAGGAAGAGTCAAGATGCAGTGAGAGAGTTTGGTGGTTATGTGTGGCTTGACAGATACTGCATGTTCTTGTAAGCCTGATTTCTAAACCAAAGGAAACTGCAGACATTTGGATAAACAACTGATGATATCTAAAGTTTCATTAATCTTGTTCATTAATCTCTGTTTCTGTGCCTCTGTTGCAGCTACCTTTGCATGCTCTTCTAAAACATGTCTACTGTCTCCTTTCCAAGGGCTCCTTCTAACAGAAATGCCCTTAAGAACTGAGTCAGTGAAATAGTTACCAAAACACCCCTAAATATCAACCATCTCATGTGGATATCTCATAGTAAATACTGTTGCTTAATGTACATGCAGTGTTACTGATGATAACTTGCTCTATTTAATTATTTCAAACCTTTTTTTCTTGGCTTTTTACTGCAATTCCTTGGGAACCAGATTATAAAACCTTCCTAGCAAACCCCTCATGTGAGTTTCCTGTGCAATCAGTAATTAATGGTGATGATGTCTGAAGCAAAGCTTTCAAATTCTTTAGTGTTTTCTAGTCATGTTTAGTGCTAATTTTTTTAGTTACTTTTTCCTGCAAGTAAGATACTGTCATTTCTTGCATTTACTACTACACATCAGGAATCCACAGAGCCACTAGCAAATAATATTGCTGCAAGGACTGTTCATTTTCATTATTCCAGTTCTTGGATGGGAAGAGTCTTTCTATGTGGCTTTGAGCCTCTTAAGTCAGTTTTGTGTTCTGCATTGAAGGTCACCCCTGGAAAGCTTTCTGTTTGTTCTCCTGCCCTGGCTAGCAGGGATGCTAAAACAGGGGTGCAGCTGTTCATATGTTTAAATAGGCAGAAAAAGTTTTATTTTGAATAAAGCTAAATCCCCTCAAAGACTGCTACTTCCCTGCTAAGCTAATGTGTTATGTCAGCAATAGACTTTCCCCCAAAATGGTCAGGACTTCCAAGTTAATGGTAGGACTATTGTGGGACCAGATTTGTAGCATCCTCTGGTCAGGCTCTTGCTGTCCCCAGTGGGATGAGCTCCTTTTTCTGCTGGGCCAGGGGGGAGTGGATTGTGAGGAGGAGAAGGAAGGGGCATGGTATCAAGGAGAAAACAGGAGGAGTTGAGTAGCACATGACATAACTGAACTTGGCCCAGTAACAGAAATGTGAACCAGAAGACTCTCCTAAACACTCTGCCAACGTTGTTTACTTGGGTGGGGAGGTCAGGTGCAGGCGCAGTGTCTGTTCTCTACCAGGGGCTAGCATACATTTGCCCGTAATAGTTAAAATAGAAAGGGAAGTGTAGCTTGCCCAAGTAAGTGCTAAAAGAACTCTGCAAGGGAGGAGTCAGGTGGGCAAGGACGACCTGGATGAAAAACGGGCTGGTTATTGATTGGGACATATGTATTGGGTCACCAGTAAAGCAGAATGTTACATAGAACAGCAAATGCTGCCAAAAACACAAGAAAGATTGCCGTTTTAATAACAGAATGCAACCGTATTATATTTAGCAGACGTCTGCTAGAGTACTTATCCTACCACCTGCAAGATTTGCCACCAACATAACATCTGAGAAGAGATGAAAGGATGGTGCCAGTAAGTGCTCATTTTAGGAAAGTAAGACTTAGTACTGATTTATGTATCTCTATTTAATGTGATGTCCAAAATGTATTTGGTATCTTGCAAGAAGATCTGAGACAAAAGAATAAATCCAGCCTTTGAGCCTGAGAGATTAAAATCCTGTTGCTTCTGACCTTTTCTCACTCCTCAGTGTGCATTTTACACCACTGAACACCATGTTTTGACCAAATCCTATTCATGTCAGTGGGATGGCTTCTGTTGCCTTGAGTAAGGTTTCTATAGGAATGCATCTCATCATATTCTCTCATAACATTTAATGTTAGCTTTTAAGGTCAGATTCAGTAGCATTACTTGACAAATTACAGGAATCAAGGCTTTATCCACCAATTTTTAAATATTCAGGTATCCACACTGAATTTTGACCATTGTTTCTATCCTCTCATATCACCTACAGTAATGCCAAGTGACTGTATACCCTATCTGCAAGTGCTGTAGTTTGCTCCTAATGGTTCTTCTAGACTGTTAAATGATTTATTAAGATATGATCCATATCAGAGAGATTACAGATCAGAAGCAGTCTGATTGAAATATTTGGCAGGCCATGTTTGCTTGAAGATATGTTAAGAGACTAAAAGAATGATCTAGAAAACAAAGTTACTTTAATGAGTAAAATATTTTTCTTCTTAAGTGTTTCTAAGAACTTTTTCTAAATTATCCATTTCACCTCTTCAAAGATTTAAGGAATTACATAAACTCCTGGATATTTTCCCTTACAGCAAATCCTACTGTACTGCCAAATTAATTCCAAATAAATCCTGCCTGTTTTTCTAAATCTCATTGTGTATCAAGGTGATAGCTAGCATGCTATGATCCAGATCATTGCTTCAACTGGATAGTTTGCTTTCTGGCTAGCTTACCTCTAAGAGATGTGCTGGCATGTAATCAAAACTGTAGCAAAATCTTATAACCTAGATGCAAATTAGTGGTCTTTGAAAAATTATTAAAGTTGCCAATACCTTAGTCTATATCATTTTTCAGATCTCACAAACCTACTTAAATTTAGGTGTCATGAAGGCCACCTATATTTATAAAGGGCTCTGAGTTATCTCAAGGTATTTACACAAGTGCAGCTAAACTTGCGTTGCCTAGATTCAATGCAACAAACCTTGGAGCATGTGGTCACAGTTTAAAAGACTTCTGTAGTTCATCAAGAAGCCAAGGCTTTGGCCATGTGTCCTCAGGTGACTGATTGGGTAATATTTGTACAGAAAAATAACAGGTTTGTATGGAGAAATATGGAAATATTAGGTATTATGGTTCTTAATTATGTTTTCCCAACTGACATCATCTGTTAAATTGTTAAATTCACTGTTGAACGTATTTAGCAGGCATTTCTGATCTATACTTGTGGGGTCCCCTCTTCCACAGTCTCTGAGGACCTCACATTTCTTTAAAAGATCCTATGAAGCAGGAACACTGTACTGTCCTCATTCAATGGGAAGGACTGAGACTCGATGCTGCACTGTGACTTCACTCTTCACCCCACATGAGCGAGCAAGCGTGCATGCCGACCCCGGTGCAGCACTGTGCTGCGCTCGCTGTAGGGTGCCCTGCTGTGCTGGGGGCTGCAGGATGGGTGCCTGGAGACATCCTGGGGTCCCCATTCTGTGCCCCACCATGTAGCATGGGTGGGTGGTAGACAAACTGCCTGTGGTCATGTGGGGGGTGCTGGGTTTTCTAATGCTTGTGGGGAAGCTTTGGCCCATCTGTCTTCTCTCCTAAGGCACTGTATGGAGAGAACTCTGAATTAATCTCAGTGTCCACTATGCCTGGGGGAAGAGTCTGCTGTGTCATCTAAAGCTTTACAAAATTGAGGGTTTTTTTTGGACTTGCAGCAAGGTAGGGGCAGTGCAGGGCTTTGAGGGCTGCCAACCCCCAGGTGCTGATGTAGGCAGGGGTGCCTGCTGGCTGCCGTGCCTCCTCTCCCCAACTGTGGGTGGCTTTCCATGGAGTGACACTCTCACACCCTCACTGTGCCCTGGGCTGGCTTCCTGGGGAAGGCAGCACCGGGCTGTCCGCAGCCATCGCGCCTGCTTCCTGAAATGAAGCATTTCTCCTCCATCTCAACAGACCTTGGTTTAATTTGGGTGGCGAGTGTTTACAGATTATATCCTCTATTTAATAATGCTTCCTTGACAGCTGTTTTGTCCAGCTATCATCATAATGTAAATGTTTTCACCCAAAGATCCTTGGATACCTACTAATATGGTACGTTCTCATGTGTTTGCTAATTTGCTATTTATTTGCCCGAGAAACTTGCTGAATTCATAATGTATATTTTTTCCAAGTCTACCTCTGTTTCACGGTAATGTTTAATCCACTACTCGAAACAGCTTTTTCATTCTCTTCACTATAATAAATTGCTAAACTGAAAGAAATGGAACTAAGCTCCTTTAGCTTAATTTCACCGAGCTTTTGTTTTGAGGTTGCACAGTGAATCTAGGAAGGTTGTTTTTCATTTGTTCTGAAACCTTGCCCCTCCTGCCTCCCCCTTTTCATGCCAATAAAAGGTAACCAGAGACAGCCAAGGGCTCTCTTTCTACCTCCCTTGAATGGGAGCGTCTTCTGAATGCCTCTTTCATGTACCTGCAAAGACCCCGCTCTGCTAACTGCTACGACTGGGGTTCTCAAAGGTTGAATAGATTTTCACTGCCTGCATGTCTGGTCTGAAGCAGACTGAGAGAAATGAGTGTTAAGTAAACGTGTTGGCAGCCCTGCCAGTGTCAGCATTCCAGCCCGCAGCGTCGCTCCGGACCGGGACACTGCCGGCACAGGCTTCTGCACATCCAGCTGTCGGCGGGTTGTTTTACTTGCTAGCAGTTGAAAAGAAGAGGGATGAGAGGCAAAGCAAAGAGTGGCGAGTCTAGATTTTATGAGGCTGTTTGTTCTTTCTATAACAAGTGTGTGGTGCCTTATTGATGTTGAATGGGAATTTAATATAGTGATAAAGTAAAAATGTAAACTTACCAAGTCTGTTTTCAGCTGCCTTTGTTTTGTACCTCTAAGCATGTGCAGAAAACATGTTCAACAGCACTCAGACGCTTCTGTGAACTTATATGTGATCTTATTCAGCACCTTCTGCGGAGAACTGATCACCTTGCTGCAACCGATTGAAGTCAATAGACAATGAAGGTGCCTGTCTGTCTTTGCATACCAGGGCTTTTGCGTGTGAAGTCGGTGCTTGCAGGCTTTTAAGTGAAAACAGATTTATTTCCAGTTTTCTGTCACAACCATTTTACAAATCTATTGCGGTTTAAAGATCAAGATTTAGGAAACACTGATATTTGTTAATAGAGGGGTTTGGATGTGGTGTTTTTGTTAGTCAGGGCAAACTCTAAACACTCTAATGCCCAGCTAATGGTGGAAGTTACACGTGGAAGGATTGTGCATTCATAACGTGCTAATAACAACGTCAGCGTATTGTCTGTTGCAGCAGGCGAAAGAACCTGAACTGCATGAATTAGGGCTTTGTTTCCACAAATACCTAGGCATTGTGTAGACAGGAAAGTTTCCCGCTTTTATCAAAATAACCCTATTCCTTACCACACGTAGGCACTCATACCAGTTCAAGACCTTCCCAAGTAAAGATGGTGTTATTCAGGTATGAGAACGTGTGCACAAGGAGTTATCTTGCAGTAAATATAGTGTGGGTTATGCAGATCCTTCTACCTTGCTTTCTTCCAGTTGCTGCTCCATGAGCTAGAGAGGTTACTCCTCTCCTAGCTGCTTGTTCAAGATCTTCTGCTAGGTGATGCCATTCTGTTAGTTCTGCCATGTAGCTGACTTGGATGATACTCCCTTTCCTGTTTCAGTCCCACTGAGCTGGTGGCTGTAGCTGCATTGAGGGCATATTGAGACATGTCAGCATTATCTAGTTAAGGTAGCTGATATGGATGTACTAATGATGGCCTGAGTAGTGGAGTGGTGGTGTTAGTGTTGACTTCTCAGCCCAATGTGTGTGATGTTAGGAAGAAAATGACAAGTAAAAAGGCTTGTGGCTGGATGGTCAGTGCAGATGTAACCATAGAAGTGGGAGCTGGGAAGAGTTACTAACACAGTGCGTATATTCCTTTGCAGCAGTCCTGTGCCACCCATGATCTATGGCAGACAGTGCAGAAAGGTCCTGCAGTGGAGATGGGCAGGAGGGCTGGCTGAGCAGAGCACCAGCAAGTGCGATGCAAACAGCCTCACCAAACCGGGCCAGGCATCTCCATTGTGCCCTGTAGCACCATGGCTTCTGGGACTCAGAGTCCAACAGCATGCCGGTGGGATTCTGGAGGCTCAGAAACATAAGCTAGAGCAGCTCACCCTAATAATTTTCAGCATGAGTTCCTACTGCATCTGAAGTCATGTTTATAAAAATGTGTGCGTAGGACTGCTGGTTTTCAACTTTTGGTCCCAGAGGAAAATTCACATGCTGACTTCAGAGAGACCAGTAATGAAGAATGCATCAGCTTCTTGGAAATGAGATGTAAAACATCTTTAGAACAGCAACTTCTCTGTATGCTCAGAACCAGGCCCAATGCACATTAGATTTACGGTAATGGCAGTCATGAGTTCTTGAAAATGAAGACCCTTTTCCCCTCTCTTTCCCCTTTTTTATTGTTGCGAGTATGGGTTAGCATGTCATTAAGATTTCTTTTTTTGCTCCTAATTGATGGTGCTGTGTTATTTGAACAGTAATTATTTTCAGTTTTGTATGTAGCCGTTTGTCAGTTTATTGAAATGAACTGCCATCCGGGCACCCTGATCAAAGCAAAAAGCATGAAATCCGACGTGTTGCACTTTTGAGAGCATCAACAATGAAGCTAACCTTTCACCCTTGACTTCCTTTTAACCCTAATTTTGAAAGACAGTAGCAAACAATTCAGCTAACTTCTTAAGTGAAAGAATATTCAAACTAGCTCGATTGTAATGCGGTGTCCTTTTCAAGTGAATGGAAGATCTCAGAGTAATGCATACAAATACAGAGGCTGGGTAAGTTCATTACTTTGGAGCTTCTAGTGTGGCAATAGCAGCGAAATGGTTAAAAGGTTGGCTTTAAAGTGGTCACAATTAGGCTTCAAAGTTAACACCCCACCCCACTGAGATGAATGGGAGCAGTTGACATTTCTTAGTGCTATTGTTTCAGTCTGGCTTGCTATAGCTTCTAAAATAAGACAACAGTACATCTGTTTACATTCTGCTTCCGCAAACCCAGATGGGCTAGAAACTTCATTGTTTTTTAAGTAGAAGCTTAGATTCTGGAGAATACAGCAATATCCACGGGGTATCTGTAGGAAGAAGAGCTGAAAGCTGCCTTAATCACAGACATCTCCCCTTTCCCTGTAAACTTCTATTGTCCCACAACAAATCTGTAAACCACTGGAGGGAAAAAGAAAGTAATGTATATTTGAAGTACTTTTTACTTACTACGTGACATGCACACAGTAACTCCTCAGCAAGTCCCTAGTGTGCTGATTTTCATAAATGGATGTGGGGTTTTGAACTTTTTTGCTTTTGGTAAGTAGTGTGTGCTGTAAAAGAAGGTAAAGGTCCTGCTTTTACTGAATGTGGTAGCTTCTCTTAAACCTGTCCTAACAGAGTAACCTCCCATCTCTAGAGAAGCCAGAGTTTCACCCAGGAGTGTTTGAGACCAGGTGTTACTTTCTGTGCTGGCACGAGTAGAATCCTTTAATTTACCTCTGAGAGTGATATAAGAAGAAATAAGGTTCTTGAGAGGTATGTCTTGCATTTTTCTGATACTTTAATAGGGCAGCTACATTAACTGTAGTAAGATTTTAGGAGCTGGAATGGATTAATAAAGGTGCAACTAGGACCAGAATTTGTAGCAGATGGTCTGTATTACCCCACGCCTCAGTTCATGTAGGGAGTACACAGTGTCCTCTCTGACTTTTGTTGAGGGGTCTGCACAGTGGCAACCTGCCCTCGGTAGCAGCCAGAACCCTATGAGAGCTTCTCTGATAAAGGCGGCCCATTAGATATGCTTAGGCTGTAGATTGAAACCAGCTGTGAATCTGTCGGAAAGATTTTCCTCATTGTGTTCTCATCAGGGTGGAAAGTTTGTGGCTTGTTCTGCATATATATGTATTTTGGTCTTCGTTGCTCTGACTTTGCGAGTCCTAGAGCCTGCCAGTGATAAGAGCTGTCATGCATACAGGCTCCTTTTGTACACTGGCACCCAGAGACCCTGTCTGCCGTTTGCCAGTGGACAACACAGCTTATGCTTCGGCAGTGACATTGTGGGCTCTCCCAAATGGTGTCTCCCAGATTTCAACCCCTGGTGAATCGTGTGGTGAAGGCAAGCGTGCCATCTGTGGTTTGGGCTCGTGAAGCTTGTTTCCTGCCCAGCTTCCAGCAGCATTTTCATCTGAGTATAAAATAAAGCGGCCCTGAGCCTAGAGAGGCCTCCAGTTTGTCCGAGACAACGATGGCCATTTCGAGAATATAAGCTGTCTCCTCTCTTCTCCTTCTCTTCAGTTCCTGTGTTGAGGGAGGAGCGTGGCAGCCTGATCTGTGTGAAAGAAATACCTGAGAAAACCCAAGAGGAATATTTTTATTTTGAAAGCTTCTCTCATGAGTTTGTTTTATCTTTCTGTTTAAAAAAAATTGCTTTAAAAATAAAATAATGTTAAATCGTGTTGGAGAAAAGCAATTCCAATGTGATAGAACTCCTACAGTGTGTAGCAAGAACCACTCAATACAGCTACAGGAGGAAGGGCATGTTATTTAAGCAAACAGAGCGTTAGAGAACAGCATCAAATATGCATTTTTTTATACATGTTTCCACTTTCCATTTCCCTAGTCCATTTCTGACTGTGGATTTCTATAGTGTTACGTAGACATGAGTTATGTCTTGCACATCTTGTGGAAGAAGATAGATATCCTATTAGACCTTTCAAATATAGTCAGAATGACTTCTGCAAGGCTACAGCAGGTCAGTGGCAGGACTTGGAAAAGAAGTTAGGAGACGCGTTGGCCAGTTCTGTAAATTTTAACTAGCAAACTGACCTGCTTCCCTGTATTACAATAGCATTGTGATACCTACATGTTCAGAAGCCTAAGCTTTGTATGCTTCCCTAATGCAGAGAGTTTCCTGAACAGACCTGAAGAAAATATTACTATAGCTTCTCTACTGCTTGTGCCCTAACCTGCTTTTTGCCTCATATTCAAAGGTGATTTTAATAACAGAATTATCTTTTAGGGAATATGAAATACCAGGGATTCAGAGGGACAAATCCGGACAGGGCAGGAATCCACCATCACGATGACATTATAATGCAACTTCTGAAAAATTAACATGTTATGAGGGAAAAAAATATATATAATTTTTTAACATTGCGCTGTTGTATTTGTCTGTCAGAAAAGGAAATGGAGCCTTCCATTTAAAGACTATTTAGTTTTGAGTAAATTCTGCATTTCCCTTTTGTGGTGTATTTCTTTAGTCAATTTATAGTTTGCATGCCTACTGCTTCCAGTATTTTTGCTGGTCTGAGCTTGCTTGCCAACTGGTACTTGCCACTAAGCAGCAGAATCCTAGTTCTCTTTGAGCAGTTTGGTACATTATGGCAGTCATTATCCCATAGAAAAGGATAAGGGACACAGACGGTCAGTCCTGTAGCTCTTAGGAGAAATGCAACAGGAAAAGAGCCCAGCAAATTGAAACAAAATTTTCCAGTTCATGAATACTAAAAATTGGAATTTATTCCTAAAATAACCTCAAAGTTTTATTTCTTATTGGAAATTATTTTTTAAAAAAATTGAAAAACAATTGATATTTACTTATTCATCCCAGGTTAGGGAAAAAATGTTGAATACTAAATTATTTTATAGGATGAAATTCCCATCTTTTTTTCAGTTCTAATTATGATAATGATGTACAAGGATTTTCTCTCTCTCTCCTCTCTCTCTCCCCCCCCTTCCTCCCTTCCTTCCCCCCTC
>NW_009634628.1:47921-56785 GCF_000690535.1 Cariama cristata | reverse complement strand
AATGAAAATAATTTAATCTAACAGCTTTTATATTGTGGTCTGTGGACCAGAGCTGGCTTGTAAAACTTTTTCTTTCAGTGGTTTTATTGTTCAAGAACTGATGCTTCCTGTTACTTCTGGCCATGCGTTTTGATTTTGTGAATCAGTATGCTTAGACAAAAGAAGAATACTAATCAAGTATATACCTTTTGTACAGCTTTAAGTTCTTATTAAATCAAAAATGATACCAGAACTGCAGAGGTAACAACTGCTCTGAAAAATGGAGTCAACTGGAAAAAGACAGAACTGACAGGAATCAGTAAAAGAAATCTGGGACTTCTTCACATCAGGCATTCAGTAAGGAAGAGGAAACAGCACAGGTAAAACATAACACAGAGTATTGCTCTGACTGCATATATTTTAAACTTGATGGCATAGGAACTGTGTTTTGGGTTGCTTTTCAAGCAATGGAGTCAGTGGGCTTCTGGTTCATGGCAGGGACTAACAAACCAAGTAGCAATCCATTATGATTTAAATAGATAAGTGAGAGCTACATGATCTTAGCTCCTGCATCATACTGAGTTTTTTGTTTCCATATTGCCTGTTGTGGTTTTATTGCTCTAATGCTTAATTTTTGTGTAGTTTGAAGGTTGTTGTGTACGTGAGTAGATTCACTCCCTACTGGGATACAGGCCAAGATTTTCAATGTGATTGTTTATTTTGAGCACCTCTGTTTTTTAAGGGTCCAAACTTGAGAAATTTTAGAGTAAGGTGCCTTGAAGGGAGTGCAAAGCATGTGTCTTCTAAAACTCAGTTGTCTGTGTGGCGTGTCAATATGGCACGGAAAAATGAAAGAAAGAAAAAAGGATGCAATCAAAATCTTTGTTCACTCTTCACCATTTCAGTGTCTGATCCTTGGTTTGCTGAATTGAGGTGAGCAGATTTGGATACCGCTGTGCTGGAACCCGGAACGCGTACCCTGCTGTGGTCCAGGATAAAGGAAGCAAAGCTGAGCAGTGTGACAACCCCCTGAATCTGCACTTCTCTTCCATAACCTCCTAATTGCTCTAGGGCTTTATCTAAAATTTAGATATGGTCTTCTGCTAAGATGATGGTGAGATCAGTGCTAACTGTATCATATGTGGAATAGATGTAATAGCTACAGAATACATATTGTAATGCATATGTAACCTATGTATTCCATCTTTCTGTCCATTGTGTGGGTGACTCTAGCCAATGCAGGGGTAGCAAGAGGACAGACTTTTTAAAAGGACAGCACGAGCATGGGTGCTGTCAGGATAGCTGGCTCAGAGTTAACTTTTCCCTCAAATTCTTTCTTACTAATACAGAGCAGTACTGTTTGGGTTGCAGAAGAAACTTCATTTAAAAGAAATATTGGCATTGAATAAAAAAAAAAAGTCCTGGAAGCATTTCTATAAGTTTTAGCTTTTTGAATGCCTATTTTTAGGACTAGATGTCAGCTGACATAGCTCTTTTAAAAATGCACTTTGGGTTCAAGGAAAGAAAATAATGAAGTGTAAGCTGTGAAGTCTTAATTGTTAGAAGTGCAACAATAGCTTAAAAACAGGCTGCAAAGCCTGCTCTCACAGCTGGAGGAAGGAATACTTTATTAATAGTTGCAAGGAATGGGTGGATAGGGCCTGAAAGAGGCAGCAGGGGATATAAAAAGAAGCCTTGTAACATGAAACCATTGCCAAAATCCCTTACTGAACGATTTATGAAAGAACCTGCATTTCATAAGCATCAAGGTAATCATGATGAACACGATATAACAGCCTCTGACTGATATGCCTCACTGAAAGTTAAGGTGCACCAGTGCCGCGTTCCAGCTCTGCTGTGGGAGATGATAGTCCGACGGGCTGGAGATGAGCACATGTGGCTCACTAGTCAACAGCCTCTGTTTTCATGACTCGAAATTTCTGGCTGGTAAGCCACAGATGATGGTTGTGGTGACTGGAGAGGGCACTTGCTGAATAATCATCACAGTTCAGTATTTTATAATCTGATAAGTCCCCCAAATGGCCTTGCAACTGATAGCCAAGCTGCTCTGCTAGTATGACCTGGCACAAATAACTCTAAACACTCATTTCCTGGGGGAGGTGGCAGGGAAGATTCTTCTCTACAGAGATTTCATGTAACTGCAATCCCCCTAAATCAAATCCCCAAATTAAGCACGTCTGTATGTTTTCTGTGGCCAGGAGCTGACTGCATGGCTGATACGGGGACTGGAAAATCCCCCTCGCTGCTCCAGCCCCAGCTGCAGGACTTCTGTGCTCCCAGGCCACCTGGGAGCCCAGCAGTGCAGTGTCCCATGTTAGGCTGTGACTGGTTGTTTATGATGGATCCAGACTACTGCAATTTTCCAGTTATTCCTTAAAATAAGTCCTTAGGTAACTGCCAGTAACCCCCAGAAGTTGGGAAAGACTTGGGAGCAGGAAGGCTGCAGTGCTAGGGAAGTCTTGATTTCATTTGAAAGCATATATCCATAAAATGGCTTTAGCGCAGACTCCCCATCTCATGCCGTGCTGACTCTGTGTGAGATCTGACATTGTTCTCCACTCTTTAATCACGAGAGCTCGAGGCAGGGAAGGGAGAGGAAATATAAGCAAAAATCTGAGCCTGATTTTTACCATCGTACAAATTTAATCCAAGTTGCCTGTGCCAATCATAATCCTTCCTTTCAGGTTTGTCCTTTCCATGTGGGTCAATGGCAACTCAATGCCTGATGCATCAAATCCAGAAACTTGCTGAGACTGTCAGTATCCCTGGCAGCATCACACGGTGCAGATGACACTTATTTTGACTGTGGTACATGGCAAATGTATTCCCAGGGCCAGTCTTTGCTGTAGGCATTGTATCAGTATGGCTTCCCGTCTTCTCTACTGCTCCCCTCTGTTGTAGGTGTGTTGCACTGATAGGAAGTGTTATTTGTCTTCACCTTAGTTTTAACAATGTTATTGGGTTTGTTTGTTTGTTGTTTTGCTTTTCCTAAAAGAATGTTTTCCTTTTCCACCAGTGATCTTAGCCAGCTTCACTGGATTTGATGGGAATCTCTGCTCCTGCTACTCTGCAGCAGATGCCCTTTCTAAAATACTCTGTTTTCTGTCTTTATGCTGTACAAAGCAGGTATACCCTTTAATAGCTACTGTTTGTTTGCAAGGGGAATTGACAAGGTAGGTATTTCTTTGCAGTTTTTCTTGCACAACATTTTTTCTCCATCCTTATTGCTCTGTCTGGGTAGCCACAGAACTGCCAGACGAGCTGCCGTGTTCAGATTTGCTTTGGGTGATATAAGCAATTAGCTCATTAGAAGACCAGCCCTGCATTCGTGTTGGTATTTCTGTGGTTATAAGTGAAGTAAGAATGTGAAGGCAGATGTTGCCTGTGGCACTGATGCGGAGAACTGGTGTTGCTAAAATGGGAGAGGAATTGCATTTCCATAAGATGTTTGGGATTTTGTCTGCTGGATTCTTTACTTCTCCTATACTGTGCAAGAGAAATCTTTAAGGCTCTATTCTTTTACATACTGTGTAGGAACTTATCCAGCTTAATCATAAAAAGAGGGTGATTGCAACTGCATTCATTAATAACTTCCAGGTTGAGAATCTGTTATGTTAGACTTTGTAGAATGTGATCAGAAGGAAAGGCAAAGACAAATGCTCTTTGTTGCAACCACTGATAAGATGTATACCCACGGTTTTCTTATCAAAGCCATGCTGGCATGTGACAGAAGGAGGGAGAACACCACTCCTTATCCTGTCCAAAGGGGTATATATTTATTATTTCTATTGGCACAGCCTGAAGTCTGGTTGGATTGACTCCCTCTGCTCAGGTATGCTTTTGGTGAGCAAGGGCTCCTTTTCTTTCATACATCCTAGCCATGAATGCTAAGTCACGGTTTGATTCCATGTTTCAGCTACTTCATACTGAAACATGTCCATCAGAATTTCCAGTTTGGTCCCAGAGAGGCCTTCCTTACAGTTTTCGAGAATGATGAAAAGTTGATATTAGAAATGCTGCTAGCCATGCATCTGATCCACAGAAAATATCACTTACGTTAAAAGAAATAATACAACCTTCCTTGTTCTTTTTACTCAGTTTGGGTTTAGAGTGTGTTGAACATCCTAACTATACCAGAAGATGTTAATTGCTGCTGTACATTATTACCGTTATGTTCCAGGAGAAACACATCCTGACAGGACCTACTCATTATTTATTAGACTAGAGAAAAAAAAAAGACACCACATGAGGCTGAAACTGTAGCCCATCTGTTGGGAGACTTCTTGCTGCTATAGGAAAGGCCTGGTGATGCCATCCTTGAAACAGCAGAACTATTGCTTCCAGTCAGAGGCACGTTCCCAGTGTGCAGGGCCCTCCACCCTGGTCTTTTCGAGGTAGGCAACTCTGAAATGTCCCTGCCTTTCCTTTACTGGTCTTTTTACTGCTTTTAGGCATCAGTTTTCTTCATAGGTCTTTTTTATCGTTATAGTTACTAAAAAATGCAACTGGTTTGGGTTCCCCACCTAAATAGCTTGACTGAGAACCTGTGATACTTGCAGTTCTCTCTCTTCTTCAAAGCTAGACTATGATCAATGAAAACTTGCAAGCGGTTTGTTTAATACACTATTACTTTTTGGAGATTTTTTTCTCTTCTCCCTCTGAGCATTGCAACCTATGCAGCTTCCTTGTACTTTGTTTCTTTAAACATTATTCAGAGTAAAAAATACTTTTGCTTCTTACATGGACTTTGAACCCTTTGAAATGAAATCAAGTGAGTTTGCCTGTACTCAGCTGGTTAGGATGTTAAGAACTTCTACTGTTTTTCTGTGTAGGAAGTGCCATAGCTGATTAAAATAGATTTGATCTTTTGTCTAATCCTTTGATCTACAGTGATATTACAAAGCTATGGTATCACTGCAGTCTGACGCTTCCATAGAAAAAAAAGTAACTACGCTGGGTTTAGGGTTTGTAAATCATTGTGATTCATATAAAATATACCTGAAGTTAGAGTCTGTGAGTGCAGCCAGGCTATTGACTCTCCTCAATTCTACAGAAATGGAGAAGATAGAAAAATACAAAGTACTGATGATTCCATCACTGTCTCCAAAACCAGGACTAAACATGATGACATAAACACAAATATATATATGACTATATACACACATATCTAAAATATGTATGTATAGATGCAATTCTGTACATGTTCTCCATCAGCTCTGGCTTCAATTCATTAAGTTACTAATATGCATGCCTTATTCTATGCATCTATACATGTGATAAACATATGATAAAAATTAGAGACAGGCAAAAATGCCTTGCAGAATTTGTGGTCCAAATGACAAGACTTATTCCATATGAATGCCTACAGTGTGGTATTTTAAGTTCATTCCTCTGCTGTCCTAGTAAGTGGTAGCTGTTCTAGGAAGCCCTCTAAGCTTTCCGTAACCAGACATGCCACTAGTAATCTTTACAAAATGTGATGTCAATGGAGCTGCAGCTGGTTAAAGGGCTATGCAGGGCAAAAAGTGGTATTAGTGGCTAATAAAGGCTAATTCTTTTGCAAGCAAGATTAGCTCGCTTCACTAGCTTGTTATGACTTGAAGTGTCTGGCCATTGAACTATGCATCTGGCTCATTTGTTACTCTCAAAGAGATCGCACCCTGACTGACAGCTGTACTGGACTGGAAAAAAGTAGCCCAAATGAGTAAGAACAAGAGGACTTCAGTTTGTGCGACTTTAGGACAGTAGCAATCCATGCAAACAGCCTTAATAAGCAAACCAGATGAACCCAACAAAGAATGTGTGTGATATAGGTCCTGGCTCAGGGCACTAATTTTCCCTAAATAACTGGTTCCTAATGCAGAACTTTGTTGCCCACAGATGCTGCCTTCAACTTACATTATAAGCGACTACCTAAAAGATAGAAACATCCAGTAACTGGTTGCAACAACCCTAAATAATTGCTAGAAGCCTAATTTCCAGCACGTCCCAGATCTTCTTGTGATGCTTTAAAGTGATTTAAGCTGCACCAGAATAGCCTAAGCTCTGTGGATGTGTATTTATTTTTACTCACTGATGATTGGGGTAAATGCCACATGAGAGTGTTTTTATTATCAAGTTCCTGTTCCTGCACAATGCAGCTGTACCTATTCTAAACTCCTTCATCAAAGTGGACCATTTCCTTTTTCTCTTAATCTCAGATCAGTTTACTGAGAGCATTTGTCCCAAACTTCCTTAAGCTCACCCTGCATAAAAGCTTTTTTAAAGTCTTCCCTACATCCTTTCTTTCCTTAGCACATACTTAGAAATGTGTGTGTATACATATAAACGCGCACCCACACATGTGCCCATGCGTATTTTAATCATTTTCTGCTTCAGTCCTGCAGCCTTCTGCATGGTCAGGCTGGCAAAGGACTTGTGGAAAGGGTTACTGCCAGAGAGTAGTGAAGCACACGCTTCCTCATATACTTTGGGTGCTTCCAAATGGTTTTAATGCCTTCTTTATTTATGAGATGGTTCAAATTTCTGAACTCTGTGATAATACCACGCAGACAAATGTGCACTAAGGTCAAGACTGATTACTTTTTCACTATGGTATTGTTTTTGCAGGTGATTTGAGACTCCGTGTTAATACAGGTCATCAGGAGTGAGAGGTTGGTGATGTTGCCTTTTGTACAATTAAACCCTTGAATGTTGTTCCTGGATTGAGAGTTTATAGAAACCACATGGAAATGTTGGTTTATGTTGTTAAGTAAATTCTGGGTCCTAAACTTTTTTCCATTACCAAACAGTATTTGAGTTAAAAGGAGACCTTGGACTAATGAATGAGTGAGTTCGGCTTCTGTAGCATACCTGTGACATTGCTTTCTTTGCACCAGAGACCCCTGTGAAATGCCACCTTCAGCATTTTCGTAGGGGGTGGAACAGGAAAGGGAAATCTCCCAAGAAAAGACCCATAGGTCCAGATTATCACCCCAAAAATGACAAAGGAGACAACTACTAACTTATATAGAAATATGATGCTTGAAATATGTCTTTTGCATCTGAATTGTTCTGTGCCTTGTGAGTTTTTTTTGATTAGCAATGGTTGGGTACAGCCTGGATGTCCAGCCCTGTGAGAGACTGAGAGATGGTGAGATAGAAATACAAATGCTCTTTGCTTACTGAGGATCTCAGGAAATCATGCAAGATGAAAGTCCCAGTATTTTCGTTTCACACCAAAAGGGATTTTTCTCACACAGAAAAAAAAGTAAAGGCTCTTTGATCCAGTGGTAGACATAAAGATATACTTAAGAATTGTGTAGAGGGCAGGCTAACTTATGGTGTTTAGTAAGTGATAACTTTGTACATTGAAAAGATAATGAGAAATTACAGAAGAGAGATATCGTAACAACCAGGATGGTAGAGAGGAGAATTGGAGCTAACATTGGACCCAGAACAAAACTAGTCAAACAGGAAAGCATTTGCGGAGATAAGTTGCTCGCCAGGGTACACAAGAGATTGGTGCTAAGAGCCCCTCTCTGTTTAGATGCTGCCACAGTTAGAATGGCAGAAATACGTCAACCCTGCTGACCCTGCTCAGGCTGCAGGTGACAGCCACTTCTCTGAATCTCAATACAGAAGTATTAGCACCATGTATTACCAGCAAAGACCGGTAGAAAACTTCTAAAGTTATCCTGACCTCACTGAAAAGTCAGAATAGTCTGTTTCTTGTGGGATCAGACTGTTTCTCTGTAAGGAAGTAAAGTAGTACTGAAATAACATAGGATGTGACATCTTCCTGCTCCCATTAGCTTTCGCCATTGTCCTTCCCCGCAGTTTGTGTCCTCTAGTAGAATAAATCTCAATTTTGAGTCTGATATAGGGAGTGGCAGGCTGGGAGCCTTTTAATCTTTCTCTCATTATTGGCTACACTGTGGCCAGTGTTGTTACCTTTCCCCCTCCTTTGCCTGCTGAAGAAATTCAGCTCTATATGAATAGTCTTGATTGTGTTCTGCTGTTACCACTGTACTTCCATGGTTTGTTCTTCATGGTACCCTCTTATCAAAGGCAAAAGTGCTGCTCAAACCTTTTTTCACTTCTACAATCTCCCCAGTTTCTCCTGCTGTAACTCTACATCTGAAGTTTTTTCCCCTGCTTTTCTGTCTTTAGTCTGTGAAGTTGGTTTTGTGCAAAAAATAACACCATGCCACAGCATCAGCCAGCAGTGGTGCAGTTGCCCCAGTGCTAAGCTGATAATGCAGACGGTGCTGAAGCATTTCTACTTTTGTGCTTTGAACTTCTTCTCGGAGCTGGTTTCCTATTTGTCTCATTCGCACTGATTTGCTTTGTACTCTGAGTGCAATTGTTCTGTTAGTAAGAGTTACAGCAACTCCATTTTTCCCTAGCATAGGCAAAGCAGCAGTGACGACTGCCTCTCCCTGGTTTTTCCTTGGCAAGCTTCCCAGGAAGATGTGTACTTAATTGTAATTTGCTCTCTGTGGTCAGCAGCAATATCTCAGCTTTTAGTACCTCACCAGCATCTCTATATTTAACTGTATGTGTCTAAAGCCTCACCTGCTCTCATACAGAGTGACTCTGTATTACAAATAAGTTGAATATATGCAGCAGAAATTATTACATTTATTGTATATACAGTTAATTCCCCTTTGATTTGCTGCTTCATCTGCTTGTTGTGACTTCAAAACAAACACACCCCCCCCCCCCCCCCCCCCCCTTTCTTTTGGGAAAATAATATCACTTTCTAGGGGAGCCTTCCTCTGCACAACTAGTATATCATACTAAACCTGTTATTTAGTTTTAAGCAGAGAAACAGTTGTCTGTCAAAATGCTTCAAAAGAAGCCATGACCTGAACAGGCCATAA
>NW_009634628.1:38441-47705 GCF_000690535.1 Cariama cristata | reverse complement strand
TCCTAGACAATACATGAAAAAGAGAGGCCGAATTCTTGTATTTGTGACTGTGGTGGTGAAGTTTGGAAAATATCAAGTCATCTTAATCAAATGTTTACTTTTAAATCTAGTATTTCAATTTTAAAATATATTTTTATTATAAATAAAACTGGCAACTTTCAATTCAGGTACATACCATGCTCTCCAGGAACTCCTATTCTGGATTAAGAAAAGTAAAATTTGCATTTGAAGTGCATTAATAACTGTTGGAAATGAGAATATTATTTCAAAATGTTTAACTTGTCTGCAGCATTTGCATTGGGTAAGTCAGCAGTATTTTGCTAGCCACTGCTGTATTATATTTTATGCAGGAGACAGATAACCATGCCTGTGTGTCCTGGAATGTTTTCCTACTGTTGATCGGGTGGTAGTTTGTTTTTGCTTACCTCTAACCTAAGGGAATGTAAGGAAAAATGATATTGTTGAAAAAAACCAAACAAACAAGTTCAGGCTAACTTGAAATTAAATTAAAAACTCAAATATTTTTTTTTGTGCATGCAAAACTAGTATGTTGATTTTGAAACATAATTATCCAACTTTTCCAGATTTCATGTCTTTCACCCAGCACCATCTTTCCTGTCCAGTTTTATAACTGTGCTTGGTCATCCCCAAACTGAATTTTTGGGGAAATGTGTGATTTGCCACTTTGTACTCTTAGCACTGTTGATGGAGAACAGAAAGCCCATCTAGTGTAAATGACACCTCTTCAGGATTTTTCAACTGCTTCTGAAATGTCCTGCATTAATGAGGGCAACTCTTGTTTTGAACTTTTATATGTAACTCTGCTTTGTTTTATAATAATGAACTAGGAATGCTTTTTCTTAAAAACATTGATACAGCTTTGCAACAAGGTTTTCAGGATCTCTTTCAGAATGTCCGTCACCATTCAATGAATAGTTCAAGTCTCTTTTTGTAGCTTTTATCTCAGAATTTTCTAGTTACTCCACTATTAAATGGAGTGTTTAATGGATTTTAAAATACTAAATAATGCGTACAAGTTGCTTATGAAATCAGGTAGGTTTTGATAACGTGACTTATTTCAATGTATTTGTATAAACAGTAAGTTTCACAAAATAATTATGAGTGTCTCACAGGTGAGTAATACTTTTTATAATTCTTTTTATAAGACTTAATGTGCTGCCCCAATGCATGTGGATTCCTAACATCTGAATCTGATGCTAACCGCAGGGGTAAGGACTGGTATGTGCCACACGTCGAACATGGTGGGTCATGGCTTGTGTGCGGGAGCACCCACTTCAGGTTGTGCCTCACTGTGCCCCTTTCTCTCCAGGGGCACAGTCTCAAGTGGCAGCAGAAGGACCATGGCGTCAGCTTTTCGGTGGAGCAACCCTCTCCCTGACCTCTGAGGGGGACAGTCGCCTCTAAGGGGATAATGGAGCTGTGCACTAGCTGTGTCTGATGGGTTGGGATCCCAGCTTCAGACTGAGGAAGTAATGCTGCCCTGGAGATACATGGGAGCAGCATTGCTGTGGTGCAAATTATGGGGAGGCGATTAGAAGTGTAAGTCTTTTTGTGTGTGAGACCAGATAGGCTCTATAAAGTTTAGGAAGTGCTGCTTTTTACTGATTTTTCCATTCTAGGCCCTACAGTGAGCTTACCACTGGCTGACTCCAGAGAGTCACCTCATGATTCTGAGTTGGAGTTTCTCCATCTACAAAATCAGGGGTAAGGATCAAAGTATCTTGAGATAGTGGGATGAAAAGAACCATGGCTATTACGATTATACTGCTTACTGTTAATATCAGAAAGGGAGTTACTATGTTCTTACATTCGGAAAGAATCAAATGCTGTGATACTAGTGGAATTGTAACAATAGCATGAGGAATGCTGGTAAAATACCAGCATGACATGGCTTGAGTTAGAAATATTTTATTTTTTGCCACATGTTAGGAACCACTAACCCCAGTGGCTACTGTAACTGATTAAAAATTCTATGGCAATCTGTTTTCAATATCTGTGATTTAAAAATATCTTGGAATGTAACACTGGAAAAGAAAATACATTTCCTGAAATCTGCCTCAATGCCATTTTGCACTGTCTAATTTCTGGTTTTCTTCTGTGTTGTTTGTGGGGTTTTTTTTTGCTTTTTTTTTTTTTTTTAAATTATTGTTTTATACACTGTTTCTTAATTTTCCTGAAGAACTGACATTTATCAGAGGTGATGTGCTAAAAATCAGCTGTGTAGCTATACATGCTTTGTTTTTTTTCAGAATGTTAAGCATTTCAGGGAGAAGAATCTATTTGTCTTCCTTTTTTCTCTAATATAAAATAGTAAGGAAACTTGAAATATTTTCTGTATGCTTCTTTCATGTCTATTGATTTTTTTTTTTCCTTAAATATTTGACATCACAGCTGAAAGGATCTGATGAAACATGTTAGGTTTCTTATAGTTCCTATGGTCTCTGCTTATAGTGCATTAAGCACTTAAACTCAGCCTGACTAAGCTGGAATGGATGCTTTAAAATAAGAATTATCTTCCATTTTGTAATAAGGAGATGAAAACTGTAGAGTTATAAGTATCATCATGGCCACTTTTCTTCGTAAACAACTCAAACGGCTTTAACTCACTGATAGTATCGTTTCTGCCCTGTGGACTTGAAAACTCAATGAGAAGACTTTCCCATGCCACAGAGAAGAACAAGATAACCATTCTGAGTCCAATTTCTAGCTCTGGCACAGATTTCTTCTGTGGCTTGGAACAAATTATTTCTCCCTCATATGTTATAGCTTACTCACCAGCTATATAAAACCTCTGAGGTGTATGTGCTTGCAAAATGCTTTAAAACAGTGAGGTGAAAGTTTAAAAAATCTTTAAAAAAAGTTTCTGTGAGGCCTCAGACTGCAGTTGTCAGTGGAAGTTTTACCATAGACTTAAATGGTCAGACTTAGGTTTAGACTAAGTTCTACTAAAATCCCAGCTATAAAGAGCGTTGTGAATTTAAAGTATTGCTGTCAGCAATTGCTTTCATTTAAATTAGTGAGTTTTTGTAGGTATTCATATTAACAAGGTTTCTAGTCTCCCTGACACTTCATTCAGAGTAGAACTTGATTCTTCTGAGCTATACTAGGAAGTATTCAGGCAATTAATTTAGCTGGCCTGATTCTTCTTTCATCCGTCTAAAAACATACCTTCCATCATCTTCAAAGCCATAGCAAAAAAGCAGCTCGTGCCTGAAATGTCATCATATTTAACTGGTTTGGTCTGGAGGTGGCAACGTCCAGTGTTCCTGAACCTCAAAAAGCACTGACAGTATTTGCTTTGTTTACTAAGGGATTCTGGCTTTAAAACCCTCACTGCCCTTACATATGATATAGAAGTAGGAGCAAGTGCTGTTCAGACACCAGATCATAGGCTGTAAAGTGACTCAGCAGGACCAGAGCATTGCTTATCCCAGCTCAAGAGCACTGTAAGCCTCCCAGCAAGGTGTTCTGGTCAGTAAGCGATGAACAGCGTGGTGTACTAGCAGCCGTATCTGCTGCTGAACTGCCAGGTTGTCCCAGGACCTGACAGGTTCAGCATCTACATGTCTGTCTATGGACCAGTGGTGAGCTGATTATCTTCTCCTGCTAATTGATCCTGGATCTCCCACACATCTGTTGGCTTCCTAAGGTGTGTAGTAGGTACCTTGTTGCTTTGGAAGGCTCAGGTGGGTAGCTTGTACGGCCAGAGGGTTGACCACAGCTATGCAGATAGTCCCCAGTTGCTGCCTCAAGGTCATTGTGCTTAACTTTTGTTTTCGCTGAACTCCACTGAGCTTTCTCTGGCCCGTGCTTCAATGTTCTGGTACTGGCTGAAGCAGATAGGACCTGAATGATAACAGGCAGCAGCAGCAGTCCAAGAGCATGAGGTCTTCTGCTGCCTTGCTACGTGTCCTAATGTCCATGCAAACATTTTATGCAGGAATGATTTCAAAGCGGTGTTCCTCTAGACTGCACATCACTGGGAACGGTTCCACCAGAGAGCAAGTTGTCTGTCTACCACTATCAGAGAATGCAGTTGCAGGCTCCAGATGGCAAGCTAGGTATGTGGCATCCTACAGCAAACCAGTGGAGGATGCAAATCTAAATGCAAAAATAGATATTTCAGCAAGGCAGAACTTTTCTCAATGTCAGATTTAATCTAGTGGTTCTTCAACCTGGAAGCAGTTCTGCCAAATGCTTAGCAGCAAATTATTGAGCAGACAGATGGAGGCACAACAAATTCTTATGGTCTCAAGAAAACTTTCAAGTGCAGTATTCTGATTGGGGGAATTTTGTCCTCAGTGTCAGGAAAACAGTTCTCCTAGATGGACTTGGTTGCTTAAAAGCTCTGTGATTTTAATAAGGTTATTTTGGACATCAGAACTTCAGAAGCTGAAATGATGTAAGGTGTTGGAATAAATGTCTATGCAGAGTTCAGTCTTTGTGGCTTTACAGAATTACTCAGACTTCCTGTATTTAAAAAAGGAACCACATTTCCCACGTCCTAAAAGCGACAGTCCTATAGTGAAAAGAAGAATTTGGTAATCCTCAGCTTGATGGTAGGGGCCAATGAGATTCAGAAATAAGTGTTCCTTGAACACACTGATCCAGATGCACATGCAGAGGTTAAAGGGTTCACAGCTCAGAGGAAATGGTATAGTGGCTAGAAGCTACCTGGCAAACAAGGTCTGCTCTGAGGCTATTGTGAGTTTTCTACTCAGTGGCCATAACACTCCTACTCTAAACCAACTTATTTAATTGTCACTACAAGCGATGAATGCCCAGATGAAGCAGTTCTTTTATAATTGGAGTTGGCTGAGTTACTTTTCACGGTTGGAGCTGAACTAGAGAAATGGTCAAAAATATCTTGGCACGTTTGGAACTGTGTAACTACTGACAAAATGTAAATGATTACATGGTAACTATAAAGATGCATGCCAGGTTAGTAGTGTGAGAATGCCTTGGCAAATTAGATTAATGACTGCATGGGACATACTCTGGTACAGCTCCTGTTAGTCATATGAGCATGTTTGATGAGAATGAGATGTGTCCGGAAGCTTAAGCAAACACAGACTGAACTGAGTGCTCATCCTGTTAATAGAAAAGACTCCCGAAGTCATACCATCGTGATCCGTCTTTCTGTGTGTTCACACATCCTCTTGTCTGATCCATGAAGCTGCAATGATCAGTCAGGGCACTTGCAGTCTGTTGTTCAAAGACACTTAGGGCAAATAAGCATTCAGTGGAATTGCCAGAAGCTATCAGATACTTCCTACTTTTGATTTAATGATGATTTTGTGAAAATCCAGCCCAGGGCTAGGTCCACCAAATAACTTCTGTGTTCTAATGCACCTAATGGACTTTATGCAGAAAAGATATGCCAAGGACCATGCCTGGGCACCTTGGGAGGGAATGCACAAAACTCTGCACATATCGAGGAATAAACTGCTAGCAGGTAGGATTTGTTTGGAAGAAACATAGAACTTAGCTTACTTCACCTTTCTCTGCATTCAGGATGCAGTTCAGCCTCCTTCCTCCCAGGGTCCTCAGCCAAGAGCTGTTCTTGAATGATGCAGCTTGGTGCTGCATGGCTAACATAATCTTCTGTAGTTTCCCAATGTACAAACAGCTCCCCAAAACTCTTTAGCCAGTTTTAGGCCCTTCTTCAGCTCCTAAAAAATCTCCTTTTCAGCAGCTTTTCAGTGTGCTAATTTGCAGCCTACTGCTCCTTTTCTCACATTGTCTTTACTCTAAAATAAATCTCCTTCCCTGACCCTACTTAACTGTCTTGTAGTGGTTACAGAGACACCAGCCTCCCAAATCGGTGGGATTAACACTGATATTGATCTACTGTTTCATTTCTTTGCTGGTTAGAGTTAGTCTATCCAACTGTTGTCTCAACAATTGGCATCATTCTTTTTGCAGCAGTGATATTTTTTAGCTCTACAAACTCTTACATTTTCTAGCTTGATGAAAGGTCCACATAATCAGCTAGTGTAACCATTTATACTACAACATAATCCATGGAAATATACATAATGAAAAGGGAAAACTTTAGTCTTGTTTATGGTCATTTATGGTCATGTGCTGAAGCACTGTAATTGGTTTTATATATTTTGTTTAAAAAAAAGTTGGCTAAATCTTGAGCTATGTAAGAAAAGTGATGGTAGGCTTGCAAAACAAGACCTATGGTATGATGTGAAGTTGAGGGAATTAATCATATTAATTCCAGGAAGTTTAAAGTGACCTCTTATTGTCCACAATAGAAAGGAAACGAAAACCAGACGATATTTGATTATTCTCATTAGTTAACAATAAAAAGAAAGAAAAAAAAAGAAGTGGCCCTAAGTATTGTGAGGGGGAAAATTAGAATTATATATCAGGGAAAAGTTTATAAATGTAAGGACTCATAGCCAAGGAAACCAGCTGCCAAGTGAAGCTTTGGAATCAACAGCACTGAAGATATTCAGGGTTCGGCTAGACGTCCATCTATCAAAAAAGGATAAAGAAATCAGTCCAGCCACAATGTAGGGATAATCCAACAGAGCTCCCTGCCAAATTTCTACCCCAAATAGTGTATGATTTAGTTGGAATGGAAAAGGAAAGCACTTTGGCTTGCTAGATCTTTCACTGATACAATCTTAAAAGCAAAAATACTTCTGCCTTTTAAAAAAATAATTGCTAGTAGCTTTTAAAACAAAAGTTTATTTATGGTAACTGGAGTGTGTAGGCTTTGCTGTAGTTTCAAACACATTGGTCCTAGCTTAAAATGTTGTTCCATTTTCTTGAAATTAGAAAAAAAATCTATTTAGAATAAAAAAAATAGCTCTTAGAATGAAAAATTGTTTTGCAACATCTTTCCATAGCAATTTTCTGGATGTTGTCAGATCACTCATACCAAGCCTGAGGAAACACTATCAGGAAAATACTTATTTTTTGCACCCTTAATTAGAGGTATGAAGGATGGTTACAATGGTATGGTTAGCTTTTTACCTCTATGTCATGACTTCAAATACAGGACAAGAGGGATATTTCTCATTCATTACTTCTGAGTTACTGTTGAGGTGGGTGGTAATGACCTAGTGCTAGTGGGTAGGTAGGTAACACTCATATACAGTACAGTGTTCAAGACTGAATTGAGCTGGCAGGCTAAGGCTACTGGTCGTCAAGAACTGGAGTTCAGATTTTTAACGGTATCTGGGACTTTAACATTCAAGTAGTTGCCTATTGAAATTTTGAGGAGTTTGACAGCACTCACCTCAAGCTGAAGTAAGTAGAGTTAAGGTACCTAAGCTCTTTACAGAAAGCTAAGTATACATTTATCTGGAACACTGAATACCTTTAAAATTACAGCCTCGCACCCTCAACAAATTTTCAATGAAACCCTGATTCACCATTTTTCAGTGCAGCCTCAATAAGCCTCTGATTTCCCCATTGTTAATACCAACACATACTGTGAAAGAGAAGATGGATGACAGTTCGTTAGCTTTCAAGTACACTGCTGCAAGCGTAGTCTCCTTTCACGGCAATGTCTTCCAAAGTATTAGTCATATCAGAGGTAGCAGGCTAGCACAGAGATAAAGCAGATAATACAGTTTTGAAGAGGCTATGTCAGAAATAGAATTAGCCTTAAATAATAAATGAATCTTCAGACTAATTGGGTGAGTACTGATTTTCTGCAGAAATGTAACACACACAATTTAATATTTGCAAGCACAGTACCGTCCATACCTTGCATTCTGTCATTTTTGTTGTAAAAATTAGTGCTAGTTTCTAAGAAGTGCTGTACAGTAGATCAAGGCTAATTCTTTGCAAAAGTAAATCTGCCACGTTGTCACTCTGCATTATGAAAATGTGTCACATGATGGAAGGGAAGTATGAATATCTACTATCTGATGTATACAACTGAAAAGGGAAAACACAGAGTGAAATCATCGAGCCACATTAGCCAAAGTGAACAGATAAGAAAGGGTATAACACTGGAATTGCAAACAATCAAGCAGTGACTACACCTCTCTGTGGAACTGTGCATGCTTTTTAGATGTGTAAACTAAAATGTTGATAGCAGAAAATAAAAAAATCTAGTACTGTTTATCACAGAAAATGTTCAAAATGCTGTATGGATGGGGCAATAATTGTTATGTGTATGAAAAAAATGCTATTTGGTGTGTCATTTGAAACTGGTCTGCAAACAACACAACTTACAAGCAAGGAAATTAACTGGCACTGGACTCCAATCGGGCTCATGTATGTGTGTGCATCCTGTGCCCTCACACTCAGCTTCTTGCCACAACTGGATGGTGTCGCCAACTGTGTGCCACAGCTCTCGCTGCTGCCCCACCAGCCGGGCCTGGCATCCAGCACACCCTTCTCAACCACCACAGGAAACAGGTCATGCATGTGCTGCTCATCACCTCTACCTTCCCCTCCGAACATTTCTCTGAAACCACATGTGCTCGAGTTTGTAAATGTGGACATCAGATAAAAGGCAAGAAAGCCTCACCATCAGAAGATCTTGCCTTTGAATGTGGCAGAGTCTCTATTTCTCTCATTCCTTCCCCCTCCGCCATTGAGAGAGAAACCACGATGACAGGAAGAGCACACCATTTCCTCTCAAAAATACTCGTTACTGCTGTCAGTAGCCCACATTTACCCAGATTTTGCTCTTTCAGTGTTGATGCACTTTCAGCTGCGCAAAATATGAGACTTACCTGTACATTTTAAGTTGCTTAATTTAAATAGGACATTTTGGTAGAGGAAACAGTCAAATTAGGTTACCATGTAACGGGAGCTTTTATAGTTGACTTTTCATGCAGTACTGCTGACTGCTGAGCTAGCTTTTGGTAAGAATGTGCAAGTTGTGCTATTTTTACTTGCTATTTGTGTAGCACTGGACTTGTTTGGAATAATTAATTTATTCTTGCATATACAGGTATATATCTGGCAACAAGAATGTAAAGGAATTTTCTGAAGCTAACTGAATTCCCACAAGACTTCCATTGAGAAGGGAGAGAGAAAACCTTGCTGAAAGAAGCTTTGAATGAACTTTAGAAAAAAGGTCCAAATATATTTGACGTTCCCCTCAAAATACTCACATTTTTGCCTGTGGTGAGCACACTTCATTACCCTTGTCATGCCTCTTCGTAACCTCGTGTTAACTGTTTATATTTTACCCATTCGTCTAGTTCAGTAGGTTTTACTCCCTGGTTTTCAGCCACTACCCTTTCCCTGTTTTCACTCTTT
>NW_009634628.1:32946-38410 GCF_000690535.1 Cariama cristata | reverse complement strand
TTCCAGCTTGCACGCAGACACCATCTGGCTTTACCCCTGGGGTTTCCTAGACAAGGGCAATCTAGTTAGCCTTGTGAAATCCAAACCCCAGGCAAAAAAAACCCCAAACCTGTACAAAACCTCCACTAGATAGGCTTTCTCCCTTCTGTGTGAGGGGCATCTACATTACCCATAGCAACTGTCAGAACAGAAATCACATCTTGAGCAGTAAGTTATCTTCTCAACCAACTTACTCTTTTTCCCAAACTTTTCCTTTAATTTACTGGAGTTACTACAAGTCTGTTCCAGTCAAGAGAAAGTTTGACCAGTGTGTGTGTGTAATTATAGGCTTCAGAATAGAACATCATGTAAGAAACTGTCTATAAAAATGCTTGGAATAAAGTAGATTGAGAACAGATTTACTAAAGAAATTAGGAAGTCATTCCAGTGTTCTTTTCTGTTCTGAATAGCATAGTGCAAATAAATCTCTGAGGCAAGATTCTGGACAAAGACATTCCTTTGAAAAGAGACCACAAGATTCCTGGTCTTCTTAATGGAGAGAACAGAAAGAATTGGTCTCGGTCTGGGACTCTCAAAATGCTGATCGTTTTGAACAATGTGGACAAGTACAGAATATTATCCAATGTATTCATCCTTGAGCAGAAATAAACCAAATTTCTGTGTACTCTGACAGTCTCATAGCAGCTGAAAAAAACCCCAATGAAAACCCCTCCCTTTCTTTTTTATGTTTGCTAGTTTCCATAGTTTCTAAAGGAATTTATTTGGGCAAGGGATTTCAAGCTGTATATCTGATTTTCCCTGAGAAATTATTATCTAGTTGTGCAGTTCAGTGGTTTGGAGCCAGATACTCTTTTATTTCAGGCTTTGGTAATCTAAAAGTCAGCAGGGAACTGCATGTCTACATAGGTATAATTCTCTAACGCTGGCCACAGAGTGAGGACTGAGGTGAGTTCTCTACACCACCACAGCCATCCCAACTTCTAAACTATAAAGACTTGATTTTTATTTTTCATCGTTTGTTGTATTTTGTTGTCTCTCCTGACTTAACAGTTACTCCTGTGTGTCTTCATAAGAAAGAACATGTATCACGATCCTGCTCTGACACCATAGGCTCAGTGAAATGAAGAAGATGAGCAAGTTTTTTACTGTTGTACACCATGGAAAGGTAAAAATATAATCAGCTGCTTTCTTTGCTTGGCAGTCACAAGATTGGAAAGGAGAGTGTATGTAATTATAGTTGAGGACCAAAGATACAGGTATTAACTTTCAACCTTGTTAAATGCCCTGTGAAAAGCGGCATATATTGCTGTCTGCTCTCAATATGACTGAGATTGTATGACATTTAGATGATAAAAGATGGTCATGTAAGAAGTAGGTGACATATCAGATGTGCTATCTTTGCGTTACAGTGTTCCCCACTGAAAACCACAATTTCACTTTGGTTTAATGAGCATGCCCTGACAACATTGGTAGGTTCACATTTTGACATGATCAGAAGAGTAGAAATAGACTGGCTAATGTTAGCAGGGAGCAGTATCTGATATTAATTAAATAGTTAGAATTTTGCAGTCTAGAACTGTGTGTGAGCTTTCTTTTAAAATGGTGGTCTTTTCAGTTGACATTTTACAGAGAGAAGTCTTGCTGGTGGAAATTCTTGTGTTAGTTAACAAACTCATTTATTTATCAACAGTCTTCTAAGAGTGACTTCTAAAGGATTTGCGATGTAAATCAGCAATCTCTATTTTTAATCACAGTGGATGCACAGGTTCTTTTTGAGTCCTAATGAAGAAGTTTGGAGCTGGAGATCACAATGTGTTTGAATTAATTTTGATGTTAATTTTGCATGTTTTTGAGGTATCTAAGATGTGGCTGATAGTAGGTGTTTTCTGTTTCTCTCAGCGTGTGGCATGAAAGTAGTGTGGTCACACAACTATGCATTATTTACATGATGTCAACATGTCAGTAAGTAGGATGGCAGAGAGCCAGACAAAATCACTTCCGATTTTAAATGCAGGACACTGAATAATAACACTGTGTCACAATTGAATCTGCCAAATCAGCAGTAGCTCGATGTGTCAGGCTCATTTGAATGCCTTCCCCTCTACCGAATGATGAAGAAATCAAATTCAAGAGTCAAGGAAACAGTTGGCTTTTTCTTTCTTCACTCTGAGGCAGGGGATTGTATCCAGTAAAGACACACTCTTTGAATGCTTAGTATAAAGACATATGGGTCTCTGCCCTCATGCAGGAGTGTCTACTCCTAAGAATGGGCAACCACCCTACAGTGCACCTGTTTGCTATTTATCTTTGTTGTCTCTGTAAGGAGTAAATGTTTGGTACAATTACTTTCTTTCATTAGTTTTTTTTGCAGAAGCTAGTGCAACAGGTCCACAATCTAAAATGGTAGGTGTATTTGTAAGAGGCAATCACGTTATTTAAAATGGGTGCTTTAAGGGATTGAGGTCTCCCAAGAAAATCTAGGAGAGCTGTTCTCAGCCATTGCTTCTTCTGCACCAGCTCTGATTTCTGTATCACCCTTGGAGCTGGTTCATCTTGCCAGCTGGTAGAAAACTAACTCAGCAAAATAAAAACATGAATAGTTTTTTGTTGGTTTAGTAATGCAGTTCGGTTCACTGAGGAGCCATGTGAAAATCGGAGAAAGTGGAAGGGAAGGAATGGGCCTGCATGCCAGGGAAGGAAAGACGCAGGGAGAAGTGGAGGGAGCAGGACTCTTAAGACGAATTCAGCCATACTGTGAAACCTCAGCCTAGAATGGTTAATGCACAGGGAGCGAGCTGTTAGAAGGTTAAAAGAAGCATCCGAAATACTAGGATTCATTTTACCTTGTCACCATAATACCCTTTTTATGAAACTAGAGCTATGTATGCTCGTAAAAACCTTTTGCTTTTTCTATTTTAAAGGATAATGCAACCATTGGAGTCTGTGCACAGTTCTTTCAAGTTAAATGCTTAGTTCGACATTCCACTTCCATTTCCTGATAGAAAATGTTTTATATGAAAGCAACTTTAACCTTTCAGAAGGGTTCATTTACTGTTACGTTTGGTATCAGCTTTCCAAAAAATGCAGTCTGCACTTGGTGTATTATAGGTTCTGGTTTTAATATTGGTTTAAAAAAAAAAAAAGAGTCATATGCCATAAGTCAGAAATAAAATATTGCAACAGAATTCTCTCTATACATGAATTCACTCCATGAGCGAGTGGTTTAAAGTAAGTTTGATCACTTAAAGCCAAGACTTGGGCTCAGTCTATCCATGAACCAGCTGGTAA
The DNA here is from genome assembly GCF_000690535.1 of Cariama cristata. Lineage (NCBI taxonomy): Eukaryota > Metazoa > Chordata > Aves > Cariamiformes > Cariamidae > Cariama > Cariama cristata. Next base: position 35,122 of record NW_009634628.1, on the reverse strand, counting down.
CAAATAGCACATTCAATTCTCAGCCACAGGAAACTGTTAGGTTGCCTTTTTATAGATAACTACGGCCTTACAGCTCCTGAAGCACAAGGGAATATCATACGGACTTGGAAAGTGTTGAACACCTACCATATGCACATAAAGAAGGGTAATAAAGATGAAAGGCCTGAACTGAGCTTTAATTCCTATTTTTCTGCTTTTGATTTATCAGATGCTTCTGCATTGCTGCAATTTTCTTTGGCCTGAAATTAGGTAGAAGATGCTTGAATTGCTTATTTTGATCAAATCAGTCAACTTAGGCTTTCCTCTCTGACAGGTTAACATTTGATAAATGTAAAACTTTGAAGTACTTTCTTGCTTTCTTTTCACTTCTGAAGTACTGACTGCTGTAACAATCCACTGCAGCGGGCAGCTCCCAGCCATGTGTCACTGTTATGGAGGTGCTACAGTCATGGTGAGATGGGCACTGAAATGGTAGAGCTGTATTAAGATGACTCTGAACTAGAGCTATGGCTGACTTGGTTGGGTGCAGCGCCATAAAAAACATGGCTGAGCTGCTTTTGGGACCTTAACATCTTCTCTGCATAGTGCTCCAGCGTGTTGTGGGACTCACTATCTCAGCTGTCAAGTTTGCTCAGGAGTCTCTGCACTGTGGTCCATTGCCGTGTATAGATGTATTCTGGGAATTATCCTCCACAGGACTTCTGCCATCAATAAGCACCTCTTACAGAAAAAAGGGCCTTCAGACAGGCCTGGCCATGAGTGAGACAATAAAGGCTAATCCTCTGTGCTGCTGAGCCTCAGCTTCTAATAAAGGGCTCAGAACTTGTAAGGGTAAAGCTTCAAAGTAAGTACAGATTTACAGAGGGAGGGCAGATAACAGGGTTGTAGCCCACCCATTAAGACCACCTGGTCTTAATATATGGTAGCAGTTAGCCTTTGTGCGACACGCTCTTTCCATATCCTAACCCTGTTCCAGGCAGTGAGATTTCCAAGAATTCTGCTAGCGATGTACTTGTCAAAATTGGGTGCACTACAGAGGCTAAGTCTGTCAGTCATACATAATAGTTTTATCGCCCCTTGAATTGCGGCAGCTAAATCTGACAGTGATGGTGAAGCAGAACCTTAGTAAAATAACTTTTATGATATTTAATATCACTAGTCTTTTCTGATGATGAATGCATATCCAATGCTTTGAAGATGGAAAGGTCTGCAAAAATGCAAACTATTATTTTATCTGGAAATATGTTTTGTGGCATCCTAAAGAGTATTCACAGTTCTTATTCCTTTTTTGTGCATGTGCAGGAGTTCTCATGACTTCTCAGCAATAAGTCTGTATGGGAATGATTTCATTGTGAGAAGGCGGCTTCCATTCTATCATGACAAAAGGCTGCATGGAAATCACGGAAAGCTGTAGAAGAAAATATCAGTCATTGTTTGAAAGTATTGTGGCCTATGGAGATGGAAACCAGAACATGGATTTGCCTCCAAATTTTATAAGCTTCCAGAAACCCAAATGATGAGAAACAAATGTGAAAAGTTCACAAAAGTAGTGGTTACTTAACAAAAAAAAATTCTTAAAGCCCTGTTGCTTTTATGATGAACAGACCTGGCAAGAAGGATATTAATTATCTCAAAGACCATCGTTTAAACAGGTAGAGCTATTCCCACTGTTTTTTGGTTGCCACCTAGATTAGTGTTACACTCCTCAGTTGCTAACAATGAAGTTATCAGCCACTGGAACAAATTATTAAGGGGAACAGTGAGCTTACCATTTCTTGAAGTCTGCAAACTCAGAGTGGATGGTATGCTTTAGCAAACAATGGAGACACAGCTGGGTGAAATTATATGGTTGTACCAAAGAGAAGGGAACATGAGATATTCTATGTCATCCTTTCTAGCCTTAAGAGCTAGAGGTCTATAATTGCACAAATACCGTTACAAAGAACTCCTTAGAAGTAGTGATGACCATAGCACCAAGCTGAATCCATCTTCTGTTTGGGGTAGATTATTCCAAAGTATTCTAAAGAATTGGAGACTGTAGTACTGTTTCTACATGTTTCTGTCACTACAAGTCATATTGCTAGCATAATTTTACAGTATTGGAAGTTCCTTTTTGAGGACTAAAGAGACCCTTCCTCTCCCCCAAAGAGCTCAATGTACTTCAGTTCATGAAAGA
>NW_009634628.1:1021-32915 GCF_000690535.1 Cariama cristata | reverse complement strand
AGTGTATAAACATGTAAGTATGCATATTGCTGCTTTCCTACCTGATATATTTCAGTCATTAAAATCTGAAATAAGTAAGCTAGATTCACTCAGTGAAATAAAAGGCAATCCACAAAGGAAATTCTAAGATACTTCTCATTATTGTAGACTATTTCTAAACTAAACTTTAATTTTCTCTCCTTGTAGGGTGATCTGGCACAGTGCTTAAAAGAAAAATTTTTTTTTTCCCTATAGCAATCCTCCAGTTGAGAACAGCTAAACCATTTTTTCCCCTCAGATTTCCAGTGTTTTGGGGCATTGGGCACTGCAGAAACTTATATCTAGCAGGATAGTTGGAAGTTTGGGAAAGCTGTACCTGACTGAACAGCTGACATGAAAATAAATAGTTCTTCAATGGTTATAAAGAAAGAAGGAATTAGGTGACTGCATGCTTGGAAGAAAGGCCTTGCCATTTCATGATGGCTCTCAAAACATCATCTTTATAACTCCATTGAACTGTTTCTCTGAGAAAAAACCTGTAGCCTACACTACAAAGGGCTTTGAGTATATGTATAGCATATGCTGATATTAGCCATCACCACAGTAGTCACAAAAGGTCTTCCTTCAGTATAGTTAAAACATCTCATTAATCATAAGACAAAATTACTCCTGTGCCAGTATGTCTTCCACTCACAGAGGTGGGTTTGGCAGCATAGCTAGGACAGCATAGTTGGGATGTCCTAACTAACACTAGAAGATGTGAAAAAACATCATGGTATACCTTTTCAACTATTTCAGGGAACGCTGACCATTTTGTGTCCAGAATGGATATGCATAATTCCAGAGGCAGATTTTTAGTTTTCAGATTGTAGTCAATGGCTAGTTATCCTTGTTTCTGTGAGTGTCTAAAACTCTCTTTGTGGCTCGCTTCTATATATGTACGTTGTGCCTAAATAAATATCTCAACTGTTCCTCAGCTGGAGGGCTGTCTGCAAGACATGCTTTAGCCAAACACAGTATGTCACCCAGATACAATGAAGGGAGCACAATGTAAGAGAGCCCAGAGAAAATTTGATAGCTTGTCATGTGCAGGCATTCAGATTGCTTTATCACGCAGTCTTTTCTGATCTTAAGTTTCATAAATTTATAACTTGTGCTGATTCAAATAAGTTCAACTTTCTCTTGCTACTGTGTTTTGTGCTCTTGAGAAAAGATGATTGGAAAAGCTGGATGCTGAAAAAGAGGAGTGGCCTCTGACTGCTCTTAAGCTTTTCAAATACAGTATCCTTATAAAAATAACCACCCAGTTTGTCATAACAGTTTCAACATCAACAGTGATTAATCTATTTGCTATGCAAAGGCCATAGTAAAATATAGGTGTATATGTTTAATACTTTGATTTAATGAATCTACAAGAACAATTTTGGATTGATTTGGTTGAAGGAACTCTTCTGTTTTAGTTCCCTAAAGACTATCTGTGTAGCTCTCTTCTAAAAAGTATAATAATAAAAATTAATAAAAGGGGGAGGGGAATAAGAAGTTGCTAAATATTTGGAAGGTTGAAGGTCTAGACTATGTTTCCATTCATCAAAGTGTTTCTCAAAAGTAATTTTTGAGCCACACTGCAAGGAAACTGGGAAGAGCTTGAGCTGCTAATGTTCCCTTTGCTGTGTGGATATACAGAAAACTGTTTTCTTGTCCCACAAGAATTCTGCTGATTTTGAAATTTTAGGCCTGGCATGGGACTCAGTGAATGTATGAGTGACTTAAGAGACAAACAAGCATATTTCATTTTAATGCTGACCTTTTTTTTTCTTTTTTAACCTTTTAATATAAACTAAATTAAGTTTCAACAGGAAGAGATGCTTTTAACCACAAAACCAAGACTTTTTGTTTTAAAAATGTTGAAATGGCACATTTCTAGAATTTCAAAACCTGTTTTTCCAATTTTTTTGAGGACAGGAAGCTCTTCTGGGAATAATTTCAGTTTTGATGAATTGTCAGTTGTGACAATCTCTCTTCTTCTCTACGAAAGCCCTTTTCTCACTCCTGATTCTAAACCCAGGCTTCCAATACTTTCCAGAAGTCTAAGGTATGATTGCCTTGGTTATCTTACTGATGCATTAGAGTGAGACATAGATTTTAGGCAACTATCTTTATCCACTGGTGCAACAAGACAACAGTGAGTGTTGTGATGGTCTTAACTGGGATTCTTCTTCCTCTACAAGCACTTGAGATTGTAATAGTTCTGTGTTTTGTATTTCTACATTTCACATACATACTGTCTCAAGTCAATTATTGGTTCACAATTTGTAAACAAGTAGATATGAGTGACATGTATGCTGGAAATTAATTTTGTTAACACACTGAGTACTTTTTTCCGTTACATCTGTCAAGAAGGATTATTTTCCTATAACTAAGGACCACAGTTGTGTTGATGGGACAAAATCTGATGCCTTCAGTGAAGGATTATTAATGAACTCTGCTTTAAGAAGTCTGGATGGCTCTTACACCTGGATATGAACACTGGCTTCTTTTGATGCCAATATTTGTATATATTTGCATTACCCTAGAAATAAATTCCTTTCATTATTTGACTGAATGGACCATCTATCCTGCTAGAAGAAACTAAGGCACCAATTGCCCTGCAGCTAGAGGAGCTGCTCTGTAGGCTGCGGATGGAGGAGGCCACAGTAGAGGAACAGAAGCACCAAGGGCTGGGTGAGGTCTGCACAAATACTGCCAAATTATTCCAGCAAAAGTCCTTATGTTTCTTTCCTGTGTGAGAAGAGAAATCCAAGTTGAGGTGTTCAGAACACTGAAAAGAGGCGTTGGTTCATAGGTACTGAATAAGGAAGTTATCAAATAAGCAAGAAGGGGTTTCTTCCTGGCTGAAACCAAAAAGGCCTTGCACTCAGCAGGCTCTTCCCTTCCCTCCTCCAGCCGAGCACTATTATATGATGTCTACCAGTTAGTAAATGTACGTTACCTTCTATGTGAACAAAGTGCTGACATTTTTAATAGTTTTAATAGCTTGTAATCCTGCTGTTTGGTAATATTTTAAATGTGTTTTATTCATAAATTTGCATAATTTACTCAGTTATACTTCCATAGGCATCATTAATGAGCACAGCTTTGGAGCGTCGGGGCCCAGGGGGCACCAACAGACCCCAATGTCCCTGCCTGGCTCCTGGGGCTCCCCCACCCTGCCTGCAGCCCAGGAGTCCATGTCAGCCCCTGCCCCGGCAAGGCCGCAGCAGGGCCGGGCTCCAACTTCACCCACAGGCCCACAGCCCAGCCTGGCCTTCGTCTGTACCAGTCCGCAGGGAGGTGCACAATGCCTGGGGCTGGGGCTGCCCCAGTGGCCCCTGGCTGCCTACTCCTGACTGGGGCAGTAGGACAGGCCCTGGCTGGTGAGGCCCTGCCCTGTTGGACCCCTGGAGAGCCTTCCACTGGTACCTGTGCCCGTGCTCCAGGGAGCCACTGTCCCACATGGCACCCTGACATAGAGTTTGTGGTGAGCCCTTGCTATCCACAGTGCGTTGAGATACCGCCGTTGTGCCCAGATACAGCAGATGCAGCCTTTTCTACAACGTATTCTTGTGAGGCAGCGTTGGCCTCCAGAAGAAAAGGACTCCTCATGATAGAGCTGCTGTCCTTTGTTCTCAGGAATGAACCATGCTTCCAATGAAAGCAGGTAGTAGAAACTGCCTTTTATCTTACCTTTGTTGTAGTGTATTCTCTTGAAGTACATGACTCTGGCGTGCTGTATGACAATAATGCAGCTGGATCAAAAGTGAAATTTTCAGTTGTCAGCTTTCTGAAATTAAGTACAGGTTTATAGCTTTTCAGACTTGGAAATAGCTCTACCCTTTTGTTTCAGGCTTAGCTGAGAAAGAGCTGAGATTTCATAATGCAGATATTATCTTTAGATAATAGCTTATATCACAAGTTTTCCATCAAAAATGGTGAAGGCCTTGTGTGGGGATGCCTGGTTTCCAGCACGTTATACAGTCACAGTAAGTTCCAGCACAATCCATTCTGACGTTCAGATGGCATTAAGGATATACTTTAAGATATATTTGCATTCTCAGGCCTCTTTTTAATCTTTCTTTTATTTTTTTTTTTTAAGCAAAGTTTTGAAATTGTAACAAATAGTCTGAGGTCCATCTGGAGACTGATTAACACTGTCTCTGGGATCAAGATGTCTTCATTGCTAGAGAGCTGAAGGGAAATACATTTTCTCCAATGCAGTGTGTCTGTATATCCTGCACATTATCAGGAGCACCCTTCTGAGCTGGAGGAATTAGCAGCGACCTCTGCAAAGCATCAGTACTTCTCTGTAGTCCCAGAGAGGATGGTGCTTCATGATGCATCATTTTCCAAGTAATAGTTTTGAAAGATGCATCTCATTATCCTTCCACCCTAGGAAACCAGAGGTCTTTTCTATTTTTTTGTGCCAAGACCTCCTTCCACCCGTATTGCAAACTGGCAGTGCACAAAGAGCAGCTAGTGGAATATCCCATTAGCCAAATGTGTTACTGAAATTAAATGCCCTACTCGTGTACTAGCCTTCATGTAACATAGCACTCTGAGTTTCATCTCTTGCTGTCTGTGCTAATCAGTAGCACTCTTTTGCTATCCAGTTCATTTTGTATTGTTTCAAATCCTAAATTTGAAGCATAACACCAGTGTTATTTTTGGACTGACAGAGCACCAGAGCATTGTAGAAGATCAATGGAGAGATTTTGGCAGTGGAGTAGGGAGCAACAGGGGCTTGTGGTGCTGCCCTTTGTACTTGGAGTAGAGGCAGGAGTGGAGGCTTGTGACAGGGGACAGACTGTGCTCTGCTTTCTGTTGGGCACAAGCAGTTTGCAGTTGAAGGCAGAGGAGATTTGGTTTTCATGCACCTCTTGAGCACCATGAAAGTGACTAACAGCTCTTTCATTTTGAAACTGAAAAGGAAGCACATCAACTTGTGGTTCTGCTGCTAAAATAATTTGTTTCAATGGCAATTCTTGTTTCTCAATCTTGATGATCATTTGATTTTGCTGATTGTGAGCACCTGCAGACTCAAGAAAATTTCAGCAGCTTCTATCTGACATCAGTTTTAATATCTTTTTTCATGACTATGGGATAGGTACTTCTCTATAAAAGGAAGAATAATGCTTTTTGTGTACAGTTATATGGCAATTAAAAAAAGGCAATTATTTGGAGGTTAATGGTAGAGGTATTTAACGGCTTTATCTACTTGGCCTGCTTACAGCTGACTCATGGCAGTGTCCTGAATCTACAGCTACATAAAATGAGAGACAGGCATCATAGTACACAGAAACCTTGTTGAAAATAATATTGCCTCTGAAAATCAAATAACCTCTCAGGAACCTAGTCTTAGTACTGAATTTTTACTCTGATCATATGTATATCTCAAATTCTCAGTCTGTTGGTTCAGAAATCAGTTTGCTTGTTGCAACCTCATCCCGTCATTGCATAACTTAAATAGTATATTAAATATTGTATAAATACTTATGCATGGTTGTCATCAATAGATAATATGCATCCTCAAAAATGAGAATACAATTAAATGCCTTTATAAATCATGAAGGCATATAACATTTTGTAATGTTGATTTAAGTACCAGCCAGAAGAATGGAACAGGCTGAAGCCATTTGGAAATGGATGTTTAAGTTGTACAGCATGGATGGGATTGTTTAATAAGTATTCTCTCTTTTTCTTTCATTACATGAGGTTTTGCTTTTCTTGGATCACAGAAATTCTTGTAAAAATGTAACAAGCTACTATTCTGAATATGCCAAATGAGAAACAGATGGATCTCTTTAAAGAATAGTCTATCAGTAATATTAATGGGATCTCATGTTTAGGGACCAGGCACCTCCCTTTCCTCATGCCAGCCTTCTCGGCCTGAACAAAGAGGCTCTTCTAGCAATGACTTGCACATGGCAAAGGAGAAAAAGGAGGTTTTGGTAGCTACAGAATAAAGCATGGCTTTTTTTTTTCTTTTCACAATGTATTTTTAATGTGCTATACCCTTGGCTATTATGCACAAGGTTTTCTATGGTAGACTGATTTAAACGCAAGGCTTGACCCCGTTGTCAATATCTCTTTCACACCACAATTCAACTGGTGTAACTCCATTGCCTCAGTGGAGTTCCTCTGACTTAAGTGTCATCCTCCCCAATTAGAACCATGTAGAGCTATATTCATGTGACTATGCAAGAGCCTTCTGAATGAAGAAAATGCCAGTTTGTATAGCATACAATAGGATGTACATAATAGTCCTTAGACACCAATTTAAGCATTTTAGATTAGAGCTTTACTCCAGGTTTTGCATTATCTTTTTGGTTTAGCTGAAGTGGCCCTGTACTCTCCTGTTCTCTTGCCTTGTGACACCTTTCTCAGTAAAGAAATCTTAGTGGTATGAATGACTGAGTACCTCTACTTCTTAATGAACAACAGATTCATATAAACATAACATATATATTTCTGTGCTATATACTATCAAAACTTGACTTACCTGCTGTGCTGAAAGTAAGCCAGAATAGCAGCTTTGGAAATGACTGAAATATGCCCTTTTGAGTTTATTAGACCCTCATGAATATACTTGGTGTGTCAAGCCTTGGATTGCTTGCGAGACAGCCAAGTGGGTGAAGGCAAACGCGAGATAGATTCTGTGATTCTTGTAGCCACCCTGATGGCTCCCAAGGGTGTTCTGGGCAAAGCATGTGAGTTGCACAAAAAATGCACTTCAGAAAAATCAAATAATAAAGCTGAGATGTTTCTTTACTGCTGTTATTTTCTTTTACTTGTGTTATCTGGAAAGTTGGGCAGATAGGATGTACAGTAATTGTTTGTTGAAGAAACAATAACTTAGCCTAGATAAAGCACATATATATTGTTATTTTAATAAAAGAAATGGGTCACATTTAAAAGGGAAATATAATACAGTAAACATCCTTTTGTACTGGCCTAGTTATTTTTCTAAACTTGTGCCAGGCTGAGGTATTTGCCTTCCAAAATAGAATTTTTGCAAGAATCTGCAAGTTCTGTAATATCTTTTCCAGTACCTGATAAATGAGCCAAAGGTCTGTGGTCAAGTGGGCATCTCAGTTACAACTCCTTATTGAGCATCTAATGCATTAGGCTTTAAGTCCCAGAGATGTTTCTCTTCCTAAGAAAAGCTGTTGAGCATTTAATTTTCAACTTCATCCTGGTTCCAAGAAAAACACCAGAAAATTAATCCAGTCTTCGACTGGTGGTGTCCGTGAGTCTTGGATGTCCACGATGTTTTGGTCTAAACTATTCAAAGTGATCAGGAAGATTTTTTTTTTCCTTAAATTTGATTTTAAAGCAACCGGAAAACACAGGGAAAAATCTTATATTTTCAAATTTTAACCCTATTTCCCTTAGAGCACTGATATTTTTCAGTAGTTATTGAAATCTTGTTAGGATGGCCTATTCAGATTTTCTCACCTTTTTGTGCATCTCACATTAAATGCATTTTAGAATTGTTTTTTAAAGTAAATATTTGATATGTCCAGTCTTGTTCTGTAGATGTTAGTGCCACTCTTCTCAAACTGTAGTAAGATTACTTGCGGTAAACAAGGTAGAGATCAGAATGGAGGTAGATGTGAGTGTCACTGCCTGCAGTACTGAGGATAATTCTGCCAAGTTACTGGCCTGGGACGCTCGCACTCAGTGATAGCTCTCATCAGTGCATCTGGTTTATTGTAGAATTTCAATGTTAAAATGAGTATGTTCCCTTGCTACCTTGTGACCTGTCAGAGGGCTCCAGATGGAAACACCCTTCTTAGAGAGGAGAGATTAGATTAGGGAGTGAGAACTGGTGTAAAAACAAGTATTTCCTTCATAAAGAGGTCTGTGTTCAGGATCAGTCTGATGTGAGGCTACAGGAACCTGATGATCTGTGCTTAGATCTGCTACAATAGCAGCTGTTACAACCTGCTCCAGGCCTTCTGCACTTCTATCTCCAGCATCCCTGGGATCCTCCCAGGATGGCTTAGAGGGTGATCATTAGGGACATCAAGATGAGGTCCCTGTAAGAGAAATAATGTTTCCTTCCCTTATACCTGGAGTGAATAAGGGAAGCCCAGCAACTGCTTCGATGCTCAACTATGATAATGGTGGGCTGAATATGCTCCAGAATGAAGGAATAGTGTCAGTATGGTGGAGAAAGTAGAACTATTTGCCATATCTTGAAGGGAAGAAAAAGGTGCACATGGAAAATTGCCTGATTGTTTTATATTTGGTATTCTCTTTCCATAATACCAAGTGTACTTGTAGCATAAGCTAACTTGCATTTAGAAATCTTCCTAGGAACATTCAAAATAGTTTGTCTTTACAGTAGATGAAGATTGCATAAAAACTTGAGCTCCTGCCTGGTGGGATGTTTGAGGTTTCAGAATATATGTAGTTTATTTTTGTCTTGAATTAGAACAGAGTCAAAAGTATTTGCAGAAAAAAATTTGAAATGTTTCTCTTTGATACTATCAGATCAAATCTAAGAAAACAAAAATCCTGTCCTTTCAGAGAAGAAATGCTGGATATTTGATGATGACAATATTAATGACCTTTGAAAATGCATTATAAATCCAGGGCAATGTCAACATTGGTATTACTGGTGGATAAGTTTGTTTAAATAGCATTTAAAGGAGCTTATTCATGACACACAATCTTTTGGATGTTTAGAAATGTCTTACTATATTATTATGCTTAGAGCTTATAATTATTATACTTAGAGCTGACCTGTTGCTCATTTAGCTGGAACTGAAAATTTGTTCTTGCAGTCTATCATACTTGCTTGGAAGGAAGAAAGGCTGGCAAAAGCAGCATTGCTGATAACTTTGTTTCCAGTGAGGAGGTACCAATAATGTTCAGGTAAACATCCAAAGCATTTGGCCTTCTTCATCAGAATGATATTATGTACCAATATGTTCCACTGTCAATTGTAGCCGAAAGAATCCTAGTTTAGTGTCTCTGAACAATGCTGGTACATTTTTTTGCAAAGAACAATGCTGGCTGTGCTTATCCATGGGATAGTCAGTAGTAGTTTGATTAGCATTGTTCTGAAATATGGTTTTCCAGCCAAAACCTAACAACATTCCCCTCAATCCCCCTCTGTGAAAACTATGCTAAAACTCTGGAAGGAACAATGAAGTTTTACAATCATTTGGTGAGCACACTTTTGTTCTTCAGTTGTGTCTATACAATAAAGGGAAATCTGCAAAGTGGTGAGCATTCTTGTCCCCCACTAAGTTCAAGAAGAAACACCAGAGTTTAATTAGTCTTTAATATCTCTTTCTAAGAACTCTCCATTCAGAATTATCAAGATGACCTTACCAAAATGCTCTCTTTCAGCAATGAAGGAGCATGTCTATTTTAAACAAGAGACACTATGTCATACTGATTTGCAAAAGCCCGGGTGATTCCATGGCTCTGAGAGATCTGCTGTATGTAAAGACTTCTATACAGTTTGATGGGCATTTTTGTATTAAAAGCAAGACATAGGTCCGGCTCCCAAACTGAAGAGGCTTGGTACTGCAGCAAGAGCTCAGTACTGAGAGTACTGGATTGACAGCAGCCCGGAGGAGAAGGACTTGGAGATATTGGCTGACAAGTAGCTCAACATGACCTGGCAATGTGCACTTGCAGCCCAGAAAGCCAACTGTATCCTGGGCTGCATCAAAAGCAGCATGACTAGCAGGTCGAGGGAGGTGATTCTCTCCCTCTACTCTGCTCTGGTGAGACCCCCCCTGCAGTACTGCCTTCAGCTGTGGAGTCCTCAGCACAAGAAGGACATGGACCTGTTGGGGCGAGTCCAGAGGAGCGACACGAAGATGATCCGAGGGCTGGAGCACCTCTCCTATGAAGACAGGCTGTGAGAGTTGGAGTTGGTCAGCCTGGAGAAGAGAAGGCTCCGCAGAGACCTTATAGCAGCCTTGCAGTACCTAAAGGGGCCTACAAGAAAGCTGGAGAGGGACTTTTTACAAGGGCAGGGAGTGATAGGACAAGGGGCTTTAAACTGGAAGAGCGAAGATTCAGATTAGCTATAAGGAGGAAATTCTTTGCTGTAAGGGTGGTGAGGCAGTGGCACAGGTTGCCCAGAGAAGCTGTGGATGCCCCATCCCTGGAAGTGTTCAAAGCCAGGTTGGATGGGGCTTTGCGCAACTTGGTCTAGTGGAAGGTATCCCTGCCCATGGCATGGAGGTTGGAACTGGATGAGCTTTAAGGTCCCTTCCAACCAAACCATTCTATGATTCTATGTCTGAATCTGAGCTTCTGTAGTGCCTGGTGGAAGAAGTGTCCTTTTGCTTTACGAGTTTGGAGCTGATTAGTGTGAGTGATTGCCTCTGCAGCCCAATTTTCTGTTTCCAAGGTCAGCACAAGAGGAGAACCAGGAAGAGACAAGACTAATGCCTTCTGCAGATTATGCAGTACATTAGGATTGAGGCTTGCCTGCTTTCAGTCTGTGTTACAGATGTACTAACCATCATCAACAGGAGTAGACCTGAGAATTATAGGATACTTCTTACCATTTCTGTAACACTTCTGTGTCTCTCCAGGTCTGCAGAAAATGAAGCTTTCTGCCAGTGGTGTGTATCTATTATACTCTGAATTTTTAATTGTGTCAGGTGAAGGCAATTAGGAAGATATAAAGAAAATTGAGCTAGTGAAGTTTGCTTCTGTGTTTCAAGGCTGGCATAATTACTAAGAATGCTGAAAGATGTGCATGGCAGCCTACTCTGTTGTGGTGGTAAGCACTGTGCTTATAGCATTGACCATGCAGTTGCCATTCAGCAACAATAGATAGCAATTCTTGATGTCTGATTGTCTGTGGACAAAACTTGATATCATGAGATCAAGGGTTGGAATCTGTTGAGAAGTATGGAAAGCTGTAAAAGATAGTTGCCCAAACTATCTGCAAAACAGTGATGTGTGAAAGCCAGGAGTGGCTTATCTGACTTACCCTATCTGTTCCAGGGGAACTGAAAGCATGTACGTCTCCACTCTCTATTGTAGACCTGGTGAGGTTTTCTGTTAACGGGAGAGTGTTTTTCTCCATCCATCTGTGAACCGTCGCAAAACGAGTTCTGCTCTTTCTGTATCCTTCATTGATGGCAGATAGGGTAGAATGCATGATGTCTGAGCTTCAGTAACTTGTTTGTAGCTATGGAAACTTGCATAGAGGAGACATCCCTTCTAGCTGGCCTTGTAGAGATCAGAGATGAGTGGACTACATCCTTCTCCTTGATAACCTTGACTACTCTTTTTCTCTGTATCCCTGGTGCAGCTACAACCTGTAGGATCATGGTGGAATGTGCATTTTGCCAGCCAAAAATCAAGATGTCAATTGATAATTGTGAAAATTGCTACAGCACTGTATTTCATCTCCAGGATTTTTGTCAAGTGTTGCCACCAACCTGGTATTGGCTGAAGACTGAGAATGGTAGATGTCAAAGATTACTTCTGTGATCTCACAAAGCTGCCATTTCTGTGTTTTCTGACACAGTCTTGGGACACCTCCTGCCAGCATCCCTGGCGTCACTTCTTGCCTTTAAACCTGTAGTTTGGCTAAAGGCTGTGCCATAGTGGATGCCTTAGAATGATATGTTTCAGCAGGTGAAGAATACACTTGTCCTAGCATACCTCAGAGATTCAAATCCTGATTTTTTTCTGACATGCAGTCCTCACAAGTATTTTTAAGGCTTGGGAAGATCTACAGGTAAGAAAAATACTTTTTTCTCTTAATTTGGAAGCCTTCAGCATAAGGATCAGATGTTGGACTGTTATCCTGGACTCACAGCAATGCCACACATCTAAGACTGAGGGCTGCAAGGAGATGCTAGGATTTTGGTGTAGGTGAAATGATGATGTTCGACATGACCTTCTTAGAAACAGTTTCAGAGGCAACCAAGATGGAGCAGAAAGTGTAGTTATGATTAGCTAAAATTTGCAATGACTAGAGGGTGGGAAATGGGGAAGTGAAAGAGGCAGGCAGTGGGCACTTACCTCTACATTTTTTGATTATATTCAGGCAGCACTGCTATAATGATATACGTGACATCTTGTGTAAGGCTGAAAAGCTCTCTCTTTTTCATGAAGTTAAAGAGACTTGTTTCTGCTGAAATCCTGCAGAGATGGAAAATGATGGCTGCCTTCCCTGCTGCTGAGAAAAGCTTGCAAACCCTGATAACTGATCTTGCAATACTCACTTCAGTGCTAGTGTCTTACTCGTGTGTCCTGTGTTGGCAGTCACAGACAATTATTTGAGCTGGAAAGCTAGGGCAGCTCGCATGAGGTGTCTGTTTTTGTGCTTAGAACCTGGGTTTGGCTTGTTGCAATGTTAAATTATGAGTATTAGTAATCTTTTGAATCTGCTAAACTGAAAACTTAACCAGCTAAGATCTGGGAGTGAAAGACCATGTACCATCGAGATTTTACTGTGATGCTGCATGAGGTAGGTGAAACGGGGAGTTTGCAGTGTTGTTAGACAGGTTTAGACTGGTTGCAGGGTGGCGGGGAAGTCACAACTACTTATGGAGCATCGCTAGCCTGGAGTAGCTTCCATGACTAAAAGACAACATCAAATAAGAATGATATACAAACTCACAACCCTGTAAATATGTCCCGTTTCCTGTTTTGGCCTGGACAGATTGCTCTGACTCATCTAGATTGTAATGAATGCTCTTGTCTGCCTTTGTATCTGAGTTGCACTTGATCTCTCTAGAGATACATAGGTCCTAGATATCAGGACCTGTGGCCTTCCATGCCTGGGTACCTATCCTGTTCCTGTCTGAAAACTGTATCTGTCCCTGGATATCTGCCATGCCAGCCTGCTTCCTGCGGGTGCCCATAAATAGAGAGATTTATTATGGTCATGTTCCTGGATTACACATGACTGAGCTCCAAAGCCTTTAAGGCATGGCATTGTTTTGGCTTGCTGTCTTGCATGTAATCTTCAGTGCCTGTGGTTTGCTCCGATAGTGGCCTGGGATCCTGATGGTCCACATGCCATATACTGCACATAAATGGCCCATATGACCATGCTGCTCTCATCCAAATCCTTGATCCAAAGGAAAAAGAGGTTCCCCTGGGACCACTCTCATAGTAAGACAGATCAGACCTTGTACACTACAGCTGTGGCCTTAGAGTGGTCACAGAGATGAGGGCATAAATGTGACCATAAATACGGTAAGATTAGAATAGTACTGTAGAAGTTGTTGTTGTCTATTTTGCAGGAGAGTTGCACTCTGTAGGTAGTTGAAGGTGGTAGCAGCAGTATCCAGCAAAAAACAGCATTTCTTTCTCTGCATGGAACAGTAGGAAAAGGACCTTGAACTTAACTTACAAAGGAAGCGGGACATCCAGAAACATCATTTCCAAATCTTTCATGACTGGAGAAAGGGAAGGAAGGCCTCCAGCTGGGTGCAAAGGCAGTTCAGGGCACAGTGAAGTACACAGATGATCACAAGTTTTTCCAGAAGAAACAAGTGTTCTGACTTCATCTGAGATTTAGACTGAGTTAAGTCTGAGCTGCCAGAGCCAATCTTTGGTCTGTGTTATGGATCAGTGACCACTTTTAGGTGATTTTACTCAGGTTTCTATCATTTTATGAATCAGGCAGTATGATGTTATCTATGTACGAACATTTCCCTCACACAAATCTTTTCAGCAGCCCATGAGCTTGTCAGTCTGGGCAGAGGTAACTGCTGTGATGTCAGAAAGGCACAGCTTTATTAGGCTCTGTTATAATGGGAAAGGATTTTTTTTCAGCCAATTAGTACTGAAGAAAAAAAGCAAAACCCATGTCTTCCTCAAACACAGCACACCATGTACTTCTTATTAAGGACAATGTGTGTGCTGAGTGTCACATTTCAAACTTCAGCTGCTTTTGCTGTTGCCCTATTCAAAAACAAGTATGGTTAGAATTTCATTACAATGGGAAAAGTGTGTGCGTGTATATTTGTTTCCCACTGTTCCATAGCACAAAAGCTGTTGGGAATTTGCTCCCATTTTAGCAAGATGTACTGGTGTTGTGTTTTGTTTTCTTCTTACCCTACAGCATAAAAAAAAATCAGCTTCAAAAGTGGATAAATATGTGAAACCAAGAGGCCAACTTTAACCAGTATCAGTGCTGTTACTGTGATAGCTGGCTGAATTCTTCAGCTAAGGATCTCAAAGTACATAAAATTGAATATATAATTAGTGTAAGTATTTCTAGAGGTTCAACTGAGATCAGGCTGTTATGTGACGTAGCATGTTACTTCTGTAAGTAGCTTTATGGCTTCTGTGTTTCATTGCAGGAATCTTTTTGTGGCTGGATATGAGGCTTTTAGGGCTCTTTTACATTATTCCAACCACATTATGTGGGGTGAAAGGGTTAGTGTACATGTCTAATTTGACAAGATAGATGAAGTGAAGGAACCAGACTTTATTGTTGAGATAGGGAAATGAGGTGAAGGAGACATATGCCAAAGATCAGATAGATGAAGTCTAAGAACTGAGGCCATGTCTTACAACTCCCTTAATGATAAGACAGAGCATTTCTGTTTGGTTATGGCAAACTAACACAGGTAGTGCACCGTACTGAAGTGAGGTCTGTTAAGGTATTTTGGAATTCCCCTCTCTCCTCCCCTGCCTATTCACAGAAAATGTATTTTCACTAACAATGATTCTGCAGTGCTTTTGTACTGTATGTGTACAGGAAGCTGAATGAGTGTCTGGGGACCTTTTAACTGGATCTATAAAAAGTCTGTGTCAATAAAATCCTGTCAGAACTATCCTTCAGTATGGTGATTACAGAAGAGGAAAAAGAAAGGCATTGCTCAATGTGACTGCAATATTCCAGCACGTAATCTTCTCCCATGTGGTCATGTTTCCTCAGATAAGAAAAATTGCTGCTCTGGTGTCAGTGGGGATGGGGTCACTGAATGGGAACAGGAGCGTTTTCATTTTTTTCACAATGGACAGTTGTGTTGTGTGTTTTCCTGACTGGATAAACTTTGTCCATGGTTACTGAGCAAGGTTTATTTCTGTAGGAAACAGGTAACCATGTTTGTGCAGTGGGGGTATCAGAACACAGAGAATTTGAAAGGAAGGGTCCAGAGGTCATCAGCAGAGGGGATATGATGAGGAAATGCAATGAGATATATCGTGTGGATTCTGGCATATACTTCATGGGATGCTTCCTTTCAAGCACTGGTGAGCAAAAGAGGTGAATAGAAGCTCTTTGATAACACAGCAGCATGGTGAATTCATTTCAGGGCCAGCTCTTCACCTTGTATAAAATAGTGCAACTGATTTATGCCCACAGAGGATTTGGCTTGAAGCTTTAATTGCTTTCTTGGCTAAGTTCTGTTTTCCTTATGTGTGCTCAGACTATCAAAAGAGTGTTAAATGTTATATTTCACCAAAACCTGTTGCTCCTGCCACGCTATTTGTTCATTATGTTCTCTTGAAGTATTGCTGCAGAGTAACTTTATTTCTTAGCTCCAATAAAAAAATGTGTCCAGAGCTACAGATGGCTTTGTGAATGCCAACAGCATTCCGAAATTGTCCTTTCTTCTTAAGTGACCAGTGGAATGCTGACAGGTTATAAATGTAGAGTTAATCTTACCAGATAATTTATGCCATTGCTACACTGTTTGTATCCTGTGTTTCCACATTCATCTTCAGGTTTCCACATTGCTTCAGGTATAACTTCTGCTATGACCTTGTGTGACATTATTGCCTAGAGCACCAATTAAGCTGTGATTGCAGCTCATGTAGGTATGAGTGTAAATTTCAGTGCTGTGGAGAGTGAGAAGTGTTGCTCAGAGCAGACTTAAGACCCTGCCCAAAAACCTGGATGGAAACTCAGGCAGTTGGTTTCTGCTGAGTGCTATGCAGTTATCCTGCCCAAGTTTAGGATCTAAGGCTCTTCCAAATTAACATCTACTTGCACTGGATTTACTCTGGAATACTTGTAGCTCTTACAAGGAGAAAGTGATGGTACTTTCCCCAAAGAGTTGACAGTATAAAAGAACAGCAAACAAATAGTCGACAGCAAAATGGATATTTTTAAATTGCTTTTGCAGGTAAGAAACAAATGCATGGAGAGACTGAATGATTCACGTAGGATCATGCTAAAAAATGTGAAATGTAGTGTTAAACTAAATTTCAGGCCAGCACCTCAATGGCAGGATGTGAACTACTTTTGTTTCACTGTTGCTTTGTGCTTCTTCTGTGCATAAGTGTATCCATATTTTGGTTATACTTGAATGATAATCAAATATTTATGGTATTAAAAATGGCTGTGGCAATTTCAGATGTGACTGTATCCCTGGCTGTTTGTTACCATGTTTCTGAACCAGGTGGTGGAATGGGATGCGAGTAAGTTCCTCATCTGCCTCAGTGCAGAAGCCATCCGTGTCTGGTTTAGCAGGGAGATGGTTACCTAAGTGTTGTTGGTTGATGTCTTGGTGGAGCAAGTCAAAAAGCATTCACTGAGACCATTTCCATTATAATATATACTAGGATCTTATATAATGGGCTAGAAGAAAGTGTACTCAGAAAACCCATCATTACATTCCTCATATCCTCCAAAGGATCTCAAGAGTTTTTAGATCTTTGAAGTCTCTCTAGAGGTGGGTAGAAAGGTGTGAAATTGTGCATTAGACTACACTTATAGTAAAAGATCATTTTTGCATGGGTAATGTACCTGTCTGAACTGTAGCAGACTTTCTGTGTTACCTTTTCTCTCATTGGGTGCATATTCTTGGTATTGGGAAGCTGTAATGCAATCTGATACTCGGCAGTTTGTGTTGTACAATCACCTCGCTACTCTTATAGCCATAATAATGCCTCATAGTCGCAGCATGTTTTTATACAGCACAAGAAAGTCATTGGTCCTCACAGCACACCTGAGTTGCTGCTGGAAGCTGTGATCAAAGAAAGTGAAATTAGGAGTTAGAGTAATTTTTTGGTTCATTCAGTCCACCTGAGGGAAGCAAACAGATTGGAGGTTCCATGTCAGCAGCCAGCCTTTTCTTTGATTGACACTGTTAGGGGTAATGCCAGTTGAAGCGCTGTGTCACCTGAGTGCAGGAGGATTTATAATGATTTATATTACAGATCATGGATTTGCTGCAAATAAATAATGGATGTTCAGCCTGGGACGGATGCAACTTCAAGGGTGGACCAACAGCAGTCCCCCAGTGCCTGTGGGAAAGTTGTCGAGAGGGTGGTGCCAGGCTATGCAACAGCAGCGTGCAGTGGGAAGATGAGACCCAACAGACATTTATTGAAATAAGAGAGGAGCAAGCTGTACACAGGGAGAAACCTTATCTCCATGAGAGCAGTCAGGCAGTGGAGCAAGTGCCCAGAGAAGTTGTGTGGTCTCTGTCCTTGGAGGTTTTCAAGACCCAGTTGATCACAGCCCTGAGTGTTCTGGTCTGACCTCATGGCTGAGCCTGCTTTGAGCAGGAGGTTGGACTAGAGACATCCTGAGGTCCCTTCCAACCTAAAGCATCCTCTGATCCCGTGATAACTTACACCACAGAACTTTACCATGTAATTTCCTGACGAAGCCAATACATTTTGCTTTAGTGGAATCATACATCTCTTAGAAATTATTTCAACTTTGACTAAAGAATTCTATCCTGTTAGAACTATTTTGTTAGTTATGCTTGTGGTTTAAAAAATGGATGACGGCTTAGCTCAAAACTCTCTATTCCAAAACTCATAGTAAAACTAAAAATCTCCAACCCTTTCTCTGATTTTCTTCTCTTTCTCCACTTTTCTTCTCTTTTTCCTTCCTCTCCAGAAAAAAAATCCCCAAATAGAATTAAAAAAATCCCCTGGTTGTTAAGTGAAATATTAATATAGAGGACAATATTTATTGGTCCAATCTTTCATTCCATTTCAGTGGTTTTAGTTTGTGTCCTTAAATTAAATGCAATGTCTTTTGTTCTTGTTCAAAGAAGGTTCTGCTAAGTCATTGGGGCACATCTTGTAGAATAAAGATGAATTATGGGCCACATGGGGCACACTATTTTTCAGACGTACATTGGACTGGCAGCTGGAAGTTCCCATCATCTCTTTTTAGGGGTTAATACTCAAGAATAACCTATTTTTTGTGTCTGCAAAATCAAAGGGGAAAATATTTTTATATTCTTAGAAATGCTATATTATGTTGCAAAAATGAAGTTGCAGAAACTGCAAGAGGAGAATAAATAGCATGACTTCATTCCAAGATATCTATTAAGAATTATCTGAACTAAATTCATGCTAGAAATTCAAGCATGCTCTTTGCTTGGATCTTGAAATGATCTAATGCACGTGGCTCAGTTTTAATTCACCATGCACAAGATTGGGTATATATTCAAGTCATGAGTGAGAGGATAAGATTTTGAAATCTTTAGCTTGTTTTTAGCATTTAATTGGAAGAACAACATGATAGGAATCACATTTGCATAGTATTTTAAAAAAGAATAGGGTTATATCATGCTGTCAACTCTGACAGCTTTATTTACCTAACTTTTCAGTTAATACCACTGATATCTCAATAGGGCTATTCATTTGGCAAAGGAGGATTTAGGCCATTAATGGTGGCAGAAGTGACTTAAATTTAACTTGTTTGTCCCTACACCATGAAATAAATTCCTCTTTAACAAAGGCCCATCTTCTGCCTTTTTCTCGATCTCAGTGGTATTGTACTCCAACTGTAGTAAGGTACTTAGCAGTGAAACACAAACACCAACAAGAAATGAACTAACCTCATATTGTTTAGCTGTCTAAAAGTTGCACCTATCTGAAGCAGCTGCTTTTGCTACTTCTAAAATTAAGGCAAAGTAATAGGAATAGGTGTTCTATCAAAGCTGTTCATCCCATCGTAGAAATATCTAGTTGACTAACTTAAAGTTTGTTCATGTTTTAGTTAAGGCTAAATGAGAGGAGCTCCACTATAAGCATGGTAGAATTTAATCTTCTGTTTGCAGAAATGGTCATATTTTTATATATTGACTTTTCTAGGTGGAGCTGAAGTAAATTAAGATGGTATTCTAGTATTCAAAAATAACCTGTGAGTCATTACAGTATATTATGTATTCTAAGAAACCTATATTCTCCCAGCTATTAAAAATAATAAGATTTTTATTGAGTAAAGTGGCAATCATCTGTTGCAATTCGTATATTATGTAGCAGATTCGTGCCTGCTCAACAGCTTTCTGAGCAGTCATTTACTTTACTGTACCACAAAGTGGGATGCACGCCAGCAACACGAACAACATAAAATAACAATAGTGGATTCAAACCTATCAGTAGCGCACCTTCGGCTCAAATATTTACTGTATGTAATGCTTTTGGTCCTGCAGTGCACAAAGAACCTTTTGTCCAGATAGCCAACAGAAATCATGGAGAATCATTTTATATTTTCTGCAGAAGGCACTGCGATTAGCCAGAGCAGAAAAACACCGAAGTGTCAGTCCTGATTATGCAAACATTAATTCAGAACAAAGATTTTGCTTTTATAGCTGTATTTTTTTAAACAAGTACACTGTTTCTTAGAAATATGAGAAGATCCCGAACCCAGTTACAGTCCTAAACACATTTCTGCACCAGTTTCCCCAGTCTCTTGGCTATATATTTAACGTGAGCCTGTTAGCCAGGGATTACTGAGCCCTGCAAAGACAAAGCGACTTTAAGAATGGTAGAGCTATGCAGTCAGAATTGCAGCTGCAGAATTAATACACCTGCTCTCTTCTCTGTTCTAAGATCTGAAAGGGTTAGTTATAAAATGGTCTGGGAAGGGTAAGTTATAAAATCTTGCAGTGCTGACTATGATGAATATGCTGCTTCAGTGACACTAGCACTCAGGGAAGTACTTTTTTCACCAGCTCTCTATTCTCAGTGGGAAATATCTGGACCTTGCTCATGGTCAAGTGGCTGAGAGACACAAATAACTTGCCCTACATGAAGCAGACAAGTTGTATTAAGTTACTTTTTTCACCGTCTCCCCAGCCAACTTTGTGCTTGGAACAAAACAAGGTCCCCTCTTCCATAGGCCCCCCCATGTCTGACAGATGAGGCAAGCCCAGGGTTCCTCGTAACTGCATTACTTGTGTTTGACTTATTTGCAGAACTTCAGTCCCCCGCTTTATACTGTCAGTAGGTCCAACATTTAGCAGACGATGCTGGCTCTTCAGATGTTTTAAATGGAACAATGCATTATTCATAGGCCATAATATGAATTCATGGCCCTTCTGCAAAGGAAATTACTTCTACCTACTTCTAAGACTTCTCCCATTCAAGAAAACTAAACGAAGCACTCAGAGATGTTTTTAATTGCTTATGACTCAGTTGAGAAACTTCTAAGTTTCTTTTTGTAATGTAACTTGAGAGCTCATTCATTGAATGTAATTACGCTGTATGATGGATTGGGAAGTATAAGCGGAGAACTAAATAAGATGGAGATGACAAAATAATCGTAATGAAAATAATAGTGCTTGGGTTATGTGATACTTCCTCACAGTGTACATCACCACACTGTCACTGTCTTTGAATACTAACGTAGCCTTGTGGCTTCTTCCTGTAGCATATATTTAGCAAATGGCATGCATTGTCTCTCTTCTGGACTTCAGTGTACAAATGACTTGGCGGCATGCTTTGGAGCTCTTTGGAGAGGTGGGAGTGAGAAGGCATTTCATCCTCTCTGTGGAGTGACTGCAGACCTGCATCCTTGGGGTCAATGTGCTACCCCTCTCCTCTGTGAGACCGGGTGGTAATTTTCACAGTTACGGAGACTAGCATTGCCTCTGCTTTTGAGCTCCTGCCTGGGAGCTCAGCTGGAGTCCAAGATGAAGCCTGCAAAGAGCTGTAAAGGCTGCTGAGTGCAGACCCATGTGTGTAACACCATAGTGACCCAGATAAGGCACTGAAGTTGTTTACCACTAATGAAACCTCTAAGACTTTTTCAATAACAGTGTTAGAAAAGGCTTTTATAGATTCTCTAACACAAAGCAAACACATTTTATCAGTCACATGAATGAATATGTTTGCCTGTCTAAATTGCTGTATGGTACCAGGGCTGTTCCTGTTAATCTGTAACTAGGAGGCTGGCTGGAGAAGAATCACTTCGCTACCTCAGTCAAATGTTCACTGAGGCCTACAGAGGAGGAGAATAGCCCACACATTCACAGAAACTAACTAATGGAGGTGGCTGAGGTGTAGCTTCAAAGAGAGAACAAGAGCACTTCTGAACGTGAGATATGTGGGGAGGAAGGGCTTGTTTCTTAACATTTTTTCTGAGTGCTAACTTTCGCTGTAACTTAAGAAACCAGACTACATGTGCTTTCCAGACTCCCTGGTTTTCTCTAGTGAGACAAATCCAGCCTTTTCCACTCTTCTGTTTCTCTTTTCCCACCCTATTCCAGATGTGCAGGCCTGCATAAACCAGCAGGATTCCAATTATAATGATACTTTCCCATTCACTATTCATCCAGTTTTTTCTTGATGTGAAAATGAAATGTGACCCAAAACAACCCATTTGTGGGGGAGGGGATGACTCTATCATTATGTACATGCAATTTATTTTTCCAGAGTGTTTTTTCAATTTTATATATTTTTTTTCAAGTACTAAACCAAAACAAAACCCCACAAACAGGAAGAATAAAAAATTGGATGTATGCAGGAGACTCCTATTCAAACCAATGGCATTTGAGGACAGGAATTATCTCCTAGATGGAACAAAAGAGCAAGACCCTGATGCATAATGATTACTAATTAATAGAAACAATATCAAGACCCATAGTGATGAGACTCAGAAAAATGACTTCTGCAAACAATACCAGCATTCTTGCCAGGAGGATACAGATGAATAATAAGAAATATAAAGAGCAAAACCTCTGACACTAAGTCCTGGAGCAAAACGTTGATTTACTTCAGTATCAGCTTTTCCAGAATCACAGAAATATGGAATAGTACAGAATAACTGAAAAGTAAATATTATAGTATTTACCTCACTTTTACTACTGACTAGAGGGTTGTAATGCTGTTCTGTTTTTCCTTACCAGGTAAGTTGAGAGAGCAAAAAGAATGTATTGCTTTTGTTGTGCAGTTTGTACATCAGAACTGGGATGCGTGGCATTTTACAACCTAAACAAATAATATCCAATGGCAAGCTGAAATATAAGTCAGGAGTGTAAGTTTATTTCAGCTCCTATGTGCTTTCCAGAAAAAAGAGCAGTTTTTAAAGAGTGAGCCATGGTATTTTGAGTCTGGGCGGAGGTTGAATGAAGGTATGAGGACTTTGAAAGAAAGGCCAGGAAAGGCCCAAGAGAAGAGAGTAAAGAGCCTGATATAGCCAGGGATCATGTATCTCCAGAAAAAAATGAATTGATCATTTAATATCAATTTGCAGAAAGCATGGCTGGCTTTCTTTGGCTTTCTTTTGCTTTTGTCTGAAAAGCTCTCAACAGTGCTTTCCTACAACAGCCTTTTGGGTTTTGCTGAAGACAAAAATCTTTATAAAACTTGTTATAAAAGAGTCAATGAGGAAGTTGATTTTATTTTTGTTGCTAAACAAGCCAAGATTAGAGGAGTTTTGTTAACTGAGTTACTGCTCTGACAATTAAATTCACCAGGATAAATGAGAATGTGCTGAACTATTCTGAAGAATCTGTTTTCAATATCAGCTGTTTCCAATGACTTTGGTTCTCAGGTGTGGATAGCACCTGCTCTGTGCCAGAGCTAATTGCTAGTCTTAAGGTCAATGCAAAGGTTTCAGGAAATCCAGGAGAAAGTTGTGTCCTGATGTAAAGCCCAATGGGTCCAACCAACCTCTCAAAATAAGGTGCTCCAGGCAAAGTTCTTAACCTGATTACCCCATTTCTGCACCTCCAGAGGTCCTGGCCCGTAAACGACAAGATTAAAGCTCTGTTCAACAAAACTGTCACATATCCATTAAGTTCAAAAATTTGTTGACCTTAACCATTTTAGACACTTTACTCTCGTTCCTCTTTTCATCCCCATAAGCTGCTGAGGTTTTTAATGATTGCAGCTGGTCTCACTAAGGGATATTTAGTACCTCTGAAAAATTGAGTCCCTAATTACTGTATCCTTCCAGGAACATGCAAGGTGTAACTCTGCAACAGTGGTGGAAGGTGAGAATGCTTTTTCATCTTTTTTTTCTTTCTTGACATTTACTTCGTCACATGCTTATTACTTTCAAATCCTATTTCTCATGCATTTGGAATAAAGGACAGTATAATCTTATGAGAGAGGAGAACCATGTAGTTGGCTGCATATCTACAGACCTGTTCACAAGTTACCAAATGTTTTCATAGGACTGCCATGCTTTGTCATAATTCTGAACACAGGACTATTTGAATAGGTTCCAAATAACTTCATGTTTTTAAAGTTTTATTATATAATTAACATTTTTTCCTAGAATAGTTTCTTTGTAAAACACTGGGCTATAGTTGCAAATTTTTTATGCTCCTCTACTTGGCTGGTATCATTGTGTGAATTGATAATCTGTGCCTTTAGCAGTTTAAATGACTGGATTTTTGCAGAACTCGATGCTCTGACCAGTGAAGACACATACCTAATCTCATACATTTTCATGGGCATACATATATCATTTTAATAGATTGGTTTGAAATATAGCTCTTTACCATCAACACAAAAACTAGACTCAGAAGGTGTTATTCATGTGAAAATTCTTGTTTACACCAAAGGAGATTTCCTAGCAGAGGGCTAATCAATAAACCTAAAAATAACTGATTTGACTTGCAGCAGTTATTCAAGGAACTAAATAGCAAAATATGCCTTCTGAATTCACAGCAGCCAGAAGAATGGTCTGTTGGTATTACTCCTCACTTCTTCTCAATGGAACCTGATATTCTATTTTTTCTTACTTTTGTAGATTAAGAAATTAACATAAAGGTGGCATAGATGAGAATAGAAAGTCACAACGGATGTCTACTGGATCTTTGTGACTGCAGCCTCCATCTCCTGATACATAGCCTTTTCCTGTACTGGTTGTCAGTACCAGCCCAGGAGTTCTTACTTTCACAACAGTGCTGAGCTACCTTGTGGAATGAAAATAATACATGTTCTCTCTTTCATTCATCCCACTGAAAACTTTCTTCCAAAATTAAATGATGGAACTTCTTCCATGCTGGTTTCAAACTGGTGAAACTCTACCGAGTTCATGAGTTTTTGATAGTTGATAACTGGTGGGATAGGAGAAGAATTAGGCTTACAAATTCTGCTTTAGAAGCTTGGTTAGGGGAAAAAAAAAATAAATCACATTTAAAAAGGCTGAGCACTTCCCTGTGCACTTGGCAATATTTTAAACAATTAGGCAACCAGCAATGGCCTCTGATCTCATGGAAATGGCTGTAGAAAAAAAAGGCCTTCCTCCATTGAAAAGTGATTAGTTTGAAGCAGTCTGTCCCATTTTTGGCAGTTTGATGGCAGTTTCCATGGGGATGGGAGTAGAGGATTGCTGAAGTGTTATCATAACTCCTGCAAATGACACAGATGGAAGTTAAAAGACACAAATTATATTTCAACAGCACCTGAAAATGTATTAATTTTCGGAGAGGGAGAAGTGAAAGACAATGAAATGTTTTTCCTCTTTCTCCATCTGCAACACATCTCTGATGAATGATGCAATTAGTCAGAATAAAATAAAATGACCTTTTAGACCTCTCATTCATAGTTCTGCAATGTAGTAATATTTACCACTTTGAGAACATGACAACCGGGGTGTCAAATTTCTTCAAAAGTAGATATTGTTATGCTCATTTTATAAATTGGAAAGCTGAGTCAGAAAACAGGTTAAGTGGCCAGAAGACCAGGGATTGGAGACATTGCTGGAAAAACACTGTCTGCTTGTTTCTAAAGCCCTGGCTAGGTGACCGTACCGCTCAAATAATGACATTTTTTTCAAGATTCTGGCCCCTGGGGATCCCCCCACCCTGCCCACAGCCCAGGACTCCATGTCAGCCCCTGCCCCAGCGACACTGCAGCCAGGCCCGGTCTCCAGCTAGCTCGCCGTGGCCCTGCCCTGCCTGGCCATGGGTGCTTGGGAGCTGGGCCCGCCTGTGGGACTATATCCTGGCCTGGCTTCAGCCTGTTCCAGTCCCCAGGGCTGGGGCTGTCCCATGCCCCCTGGCTGCTCACTCCTGGCAGGGGCAGTGGGACAGGCCTTGGCTGCCAGGCCCTGTCTGGGGGATCCTCCCAGGGAGATGCCAGCCCAGGCAGGGGCTGATGGCCCTGGGCTGGGCTGGAATGGAGTCCTGGGCCATGGGCAGGGTGGAGGAAGCCTTGAGAGGACTGGGCAGGGGCAGGCAGGGCTGCGGGTGCCTTCAGGGCCTGGCCATCCAGAGTGGCAAGTGCAAGAGTTTTCTTGGGAGTTGATTTTTGAAGCTTTTCAGCTCCAGCAGTCCCAAACCAGAAATGTAAATTTTAGAGCTTCTGAAAATGACCTCAAATTGGGTGCTGTGCCACCGTGGCTTTCTAACATCTCACCTGTCTGCGATGTGGGGAAATGATGGCACTTGAACCCAGTGCTCTCTCTGTTTCAGCTGACAGTTGGGCCTGAAACCTGAAGGGTTTGAATTAGTCGTACTTTGATAATTTTTGCACTTAGTCAAACAGATACCTAAAGGGATTTTTTGGAGAGGAGGAGGGGAGATTTGGGAGAGGAGAAAGAAAATACACAATTCTGACAGACCCAAGCTGAGAAAAGGTCTTCTCGTCACCATTCTTTTTCTTTGTTTTTCTAGTTGGTAACGTTGAGGACATAGTCTGTGACTGTGAATTGTGAAGTATCTGTATGGAGATTAAAATCTCTTCAGTAGATTCATGACGTGAAAAAAAATTGCTATGTGGATTGCTCATGGAAAATCTAATTTTAAACAGTGTTGCTTAGCTGTGATTTGTTGGAGAGCTGCACAGCATCATTCCTCTGGTCTGATGTGATGAACATTGAGGTGCTATTACGTATTCTGTATGAGCTCGTAATTTCCTATGAAGGACATAGGATGTACTGAAGAATAGATATACTGGCCTTCGTTTAATGTTGTCTCAGTACTGCATTATGCAAATACAATGCTTTTTTGCCTATGGGTATTTGTGACAAATACACAATTCAACTATTATTAGTTCCAGTTCCTTTTGAAAAAATGTATTTGTCAATCTTAATCCATTTCAGTTTATCTTTACTCTTTTAAGTTCTGCTGTGGAATTCTTTACAGTTACAGCTTAATTTCATTTTAATTTCAAGCTGACTCCTAACCTAATCAACATTCAACACATTTCTATGGTCTGCCTACATCTATTTAAATGAGGAAAATATTCTTTCCACTGTCCTATTTGGATAGGAAATCATTTCATAAGTGGTAAGAAACTGAGAGAACAAAGATTCAAAGGTGAATGCTACATAGTTACTTAGTACATGACTCTTGACATGAGTGATTTGTGTCTATTCATTTTCAAACCTCCATCTGTAGGTTTATGATTTCATGAAGAGTCAGCTTGTTAGAGAGAATTGCTGAATCAGACTGTGGAAGTGTCATTTGCTAAAGTTAAAATCTGAATTTTAAATTTTCTGATTTGTTTTTTGGGGTAGGTACTTAAATAATAGCAGACCTTTTTTGATTGAATAATTTATGCAAATTGTTCAGCTTTGGTTGGCAATAAATGAAAATAAATGCCTGATGTCACAAAGAAATCGAGGAATTTCAGAAGATCTGTGAAGAAGATAATCACAGGTTGGAATGCAGGGACTGTATTAGGGGCAAAAAACATGGAGATCAGCTGTGGTTGGAAGGGCTACAGAAAGGGAATAAAGCAGTTGGTGTTTCAATGGCTGAGAATGCCTAAAATCAAATCAAGGAAGGGGGTCACTTATCTCTTCTTCAAGAATTAGTCTTCATTTCTTCAATTCTCTATAAGTATGAGGAGAAGAAAACGTCGAAGTTTAGACTGTGTTGTAAAAATCCTTTGCACATTTGAAAAACCATGGAAACTCTCCCCATCATTTCCAGCTCCCTTCATGTAGAACTTGAAAATGGCAGTTGTATAGTCTTTCTTAATAGTCAGAAGTCATTTCTATGAGTTGGAAAATATTCTAATAATCTTTCAGTAACTGTGAGGATGTGCTTTAACACTTCTACAGGCTCAAGGGAAAATGTGCATTATACTTAAATAATTTTGACAATTTTTTATTACAGTGTTCAGAGTTGAAAGATGACTTACTGATAGTGCACCTTGGTGGCTATTTAACTGAAAGCAAATATTTATGCTCATTTTCGGCTAATTTGTAGGCAGAGTGGAATTGCTAATGGTAACACCACTACCTATAAACGGTACTACATCATCAAAGTTGAAATAAGTGGAATTTTAGTTTACACTATATTTTCAAATATTTTTAGTTACATTCACTGTTGATCAATTTGAAAATTAAATATGAACCTTTCATATGCTTTCAAAACTACACTGAGATTGTCATGAGTGGACACCTCAGTCATAACAGAAAGCTAAGCTCTTTTACACTTAGTTATGTACACTGATGAAGGAAGAGCTGATACAATGCTCAGAATAGTAAACTTTCTTCTAATAGGTTATATAATTTAAAATCTGGTGAAACTTGGAGAATTATATCACTTAATTTACTGTTGCAATCAAGTGGTTTGTACGAATGATGTAAGACTAAACTGTGGTACATTTTTATTGATTTTGTAGCACTTAGTTTGCTTGCATAGCATCATAGAATCGTTTAGGTTGGAAAGGACCTTTAAGATCATCGAGTCCAACCATAAACGTAGCAGGGCCAAGTCCACCACTAAACCATGTCCCTAAGCACTACATCTACACATCTTTTAAATACCTCCAGGGATAGTGACTCAACCACTTCCCTGGGCAGCCTGTTCCAGTGCCTGAGAACCCAATTTTAATGAAATTTCACATAATTTAGTTAAATTTAGTTAGATTTAGTTAAATTTCATACAATTCAACATTTTCAAAAAAAGAAATTTTGTTCTTAGAGCCTATACTGATTTTTTTGTTTTCTTTGTTCTGTCTACCTGAGAGTTCACTGCTATGAACAACTGAGAAAATTCTGCAAAAACTGCAGCACTCTGGCAAATATTTGTCTTTATTGAGCTATGTGAAATGATCTTCCAACTCACTCTGGAAAGAACAAGTTGTCTTTTTAGGGATTGGATATCAGGGGGATGTAATCATTAAAGTCACTAGCATGTCTATGATCTGTGAAAGGAATGCAATAAGCTAAAAATTCCTAGTTAGAGCCAACCTTTGGTCCTGATCACTTTGCGCTTTTCAGTGCTTTTGGTATTTTCAGTGTGTTGGGCCAGCAGACTCTAGACACTATGCAGAATCTTTCCCACAGAAAGTATGCAGGATAAATCTTCAAATACTAAATGATTAAGCATACAGGAAAATCCTGGCTAAACTAATTTGAAGGCAGACCAGAGCTATTCTAGAAATTTATTTCATGCTGCTTTTCCTTTGCATTTCAGCGGCATTTCTACAATGAGTTCATAAAGTAATTTAGAATATTTGGATTTTAAGGTACTGCAGAAGTGTAAACTATTGCTTTGGAGAACAAGTACATTTGAATGAATTTCAGACAACAGTTCTTTGGAAGGGGGGGAAAATGAAACCTTTCCAGAATTTTTTTTCATCTTGTATGGTATTTCTGTATCTATAGGTACAAAAATAGAAGTCTGGGGTAACATTAAGATTTAAAGAGTAAAATTTGAATGATGAAACTAGACAATTGGGTTTTGATTCAGATGTACAAATTACTGTATTAATGCAGATAATTTATTTGAATAATTTTTTTATTTTTCTGTTGTTAGTTTTGGTTTCCTGCAGTGAAATTCTACACTGAAAATAAGGTTACTTAATGTTTACATTTTGTTTAGATCTTTAAAGACAAAGACAGACAAGAAATTAACAAAATAAGGATTGTTCTTAAAATAAGGGATAGAAAGTCATTCTGTCTGATTTTGTTTTGGGCACTTTCTGACTTTTGAAAACTCAGCTGACTTTGTTTTCCCACTGTAACTCTGTTTCTTGTCCCCTGGTCTTCAGTCTCTGATTATCTTCTTTCCAACTGAAAAATATTTTTTTCTGGAATTCTTGGATTTACATGTAAGACAAACTCCACAGACAGGTCTCAGGAGTGGAATCTGCTTGCAGATCTCCTGAGTTATCTTTTGAATGTAAAGATTTTATTTGTAAACAGCAAGTTACTCTTCAGTATCATTATAATTAAACTAAGCTGAAAGTTCCAATGTTTAGAAACATAGCAAGGAAATAATCTATGTATGCATATGTGTGTATGTAGTCTGCATACGTATTAATTTCTTCTTCCCAAAATATCAGAAGGTTCTTGGGTTCTGAGACTTGCTTGTTAAGGGCAATGAGAAGCACAGTGAAAAACTTCATCGGTGACTTTATATGATGAATCCTAGCAGTTGGTACAACCCATCACTTCTGGAAACAATGTATGAATAGCTGAGTGTGACTCTCGGTGCAGTAAACTGTGTATACAGAGATTTCTAAATATAGATGTAGTAATTCAGAGTCAGTTACTGTCAGTCAAATCAATATAGATCTTAAAAATGTCTGAATCTATTTTTGATGTTGAAAAGTAAGAGCAGTTACTGAGATTTTAGCAACTCTCTGATATGCTTTTAAGAAACTGTGTCACTATTTATCCATGCCTTAGTAGTCTGTGATAGAAATTGATGTGACTGTCCTGTTATCTGTTCCTCTATATTTAATATATATACACACACACACAACACATTTTTCTGGTCTAAAAAAGAAGGCCTGTAGTGGAAAGTGCTATCTATTGCCATGTCCAAAGCTGGCAGTGCATTTTGAGCAGCTGACATTTGCCTTCACACGTAGGAAATTCCTTCTTCGCTGTTCAAAGCAATAAAGAGACCTCATGTGCATTAACATATATTTTTCATCCCTTTTAACTTGTTTTAGTGCCACAACAAGCAATCTGAGTTGAACCTGTGACTGCATTTTATGAACGCTGTGATTTATTTTTTTTTTAAATGAAAATCCAGTAATTGAAAGTTTAGTCATAATATAACCCCAATCTTCTCATAAGAGCTCTACAGACATTTGGTATTAGGAGGAGAATGAGGAAAGCTCTACAGACATTTGGTATTAGGAGGAGAATGAGGAAAGCTCTACAGACATTTGGTATTAGGAGGAGAATGAGGAAGAAAGACACAGAAGGCAGAGCAATGTATAACTGCTTTTCAGTCCTGATGATTTTCTCCTTACATCTTAAACATTGATTGTATGCTATGCACTCTTCTGTCAGATCAGACTGACATATGGTATGGGGTAAAAGTCAGAAGAAAGGTTATTCTACAAGCTGTGAAGCAGTTCTGCTGTGGCTGGGAAAAAGAAAATAAAAAAGTGTTAACATATTTAGAGGAAGCTTTCATCCTATGGAAATGCCCCAGTGTGATTTCGGTATAGTATAGATTAAATTCCCTTACATCTGTTTCAATATTTTCTGTGATGTGTCTATTAATTATAAAACCTATTTGTTGCACTGGCAGTTTTCAACCTCTAATGTCCACCATAGCCCATCTGCTCCACCCACAAAACCAGAGTCCAGAATAGTGAATTGACTGTGTCACAGTTGTTTCCCCAGCATCCAGATGTCATGCGAAATCAAAATGTTTGGCTGTGAGTGGTCTTTTCAACGAAAGAGGCTATAGTCCTTCAGAGAGAATAAGTTGAACTGCCCAGTCTCGCCATGGAGAAGATACAGCTATTTACTTCAGAGTGGAAGCATTCATTTGGTTAAAACACTATAGCTGAGAGAAACATACTCACATTTAAAAAGAAAAAAAAAAAAGAAAAAAAAAAAGAAAAAACCACACAATGAAAGGGTTTTAAGTGGGATCAAACCCAAGTAGTTTACCACGAATGCTGTGTTCCATTCTGGGCCTTTTATTAACAGGAGGTGTAGTCAACCTCAAGGGAACACTTACAGGAATAGCACAGGTATTGCAAATATCACGATGGGGTAAAAGAGAAAGACCATCTGAGATGCAGTGTAACAACTCAAAAAACATTTTTAAAGGCTAAAAATTCTGAGCATGTAAGGAGTATGGACTTTTCTGTCCCTTTCTCAGCTAAACAATTTTTCAGTATAATCTGGTATTCTTCAGTGATTCTTCAGATTTTTTTCTTACTAATATTGTTTTATATTTACATTTCACAAGATGTAATGTATTTGGAGAATGGATCCAGTCTTTATATTTCCTCTTGTCTTCTTCCTGTTCTTCCTAGCAGCTATCTTCAGCTGGAAAAGCTATGGAATTTGAGTGTGGAGTATAGAATATACAATGTGGTGCGTTAAGAGATTTCCTAAGTCAGAATTTTGTTTTGTTTTCCAGGAGGGAAATGCCCTGACTCCAGGATGGAATCATAGAATCGTTTAGGTTGGAAAAGACCTTTAAGATGATCAAGTCCAACAGTTAACCTAGCACTGCCAAGTCCACCACTAACTCATATCCCTAAGAGCCACATCTACACATCTTTTAAATACCTCCAGGGACGGTGACTCAACCACTTCCCTGGGCAGCCTGTTCCAGTGCTTGACAACCCTTTCAGCGAAGAAATTTTTCCTGATATCCAATCTAAACCTCCCCTGATGCAACTTCAGTCCATTTCCTCTTTCCTATCGCTCGTTACTTGGGAGAAGAGACCGACCTCCACCTCGCTACAACCTCCTTTCAGGTAGTTGTAGAGAGTGATCAGGTCTCCCCTCAGCCTCTTCTTCTCCAGACTAAACACCCCCAGCTCCCTCAGCCACTCCCCA
>NW_009634628.1:0-344 GCF_000690535.1 Cariama cristata | reverse complement strand
ACCCCCCCCGGGTCCTTGTCCACGGGGCGGTTTTCCAGCCCCTCTTCCCCAAGCCTGTAGCGTTGTATGGGGTTGTTGTGATCCAAGTGAAGGATCTGGCACTTGGCCTTGTTGAACCTCATACAATTGGTGTCGGCCTATTGATCCGGCCTGTCCAGATCCCTCTGGAGAGCTTTCCTACCCTCAAGCGGATCAACACTCCCACCCAGCTTGGTGTCATCTGCAAACTTACTGAGGGTGCACTTGATCCCCTTGTCCAGATCATTCATAAAGATACTAAGCAGAACTGGCCTCAGTACCAAGCCCTGGGGAACACCACTTGTGACCATCCCGGATTTAACTCC
>NW_009634627.1:0-1337 GCF_000690535.1 Cariama cristata | reverse complement strand
GGTGCCCCGCTGGACCTGTTGTTTGTGAATACAGAAGGACTTGTGGGTGGTGTGATGCCTGACCGTTGGAGGCCATCTTGGGCATAGTGATCATAAAATGACAGAGCTCTCAGTCCTTGGAGAAGTAAGAAGGGAGGGTCAGCAGAACTGCTACCTTGGACTTCTGGAGTGCAGACGTTGGCCTGTTTAGGAACCTGGTTGACAGAGTCCCTTGGGAGGCAGTCTTGAGGGGCAAAAGGGTCCAGGAAGACTAGGTATTCTTCCAGAAGGAAATCTTAAAGGTGCAGGAGCAGACCATTGCCGTGTGCTGAAAGACAAGCTGGCAGGGAAGAAAACCGACCTGTCTGAGCAGAGGGCTTTGACTGGGAATCAGGAAAGAAGGATAGTTATGACCTTTGGAAGAAGGGGCAGGCAACTCAGGAGGACTACAAGGATGTCATGAGGTTGTGCAGAGAGAAAACTAGAAGGGCCATAGCCCAGCTAGAACTTAATCTGGCTACTCCCGTAAAAGACAACAAAAGTGTTTCTAGAAATACTTTAGCAACAAAAGGAGGGCTAAGGAGAATCTCCATCCTTTATTGGATACGGGGGGAAACCTATTGACAAAAAAATGAGGAGAAGGCTGAGGTACTTAATGCCGCCTTTGCCTCAGTCTTTAATAGTAAGAGCAGTTGTTCCCTGGGTACGTAACCCCTGAGCTGGAAGACAGGGACAGGGAGCAGAATGAAGCCCCTGTAATCCAAGGGGAAATGGTCGGTGACCTGCTACACGACTTGGACACACACACAAGTCTGTGGATGGGATCCCCTCAAGGGTACTGAGGAAATTGGTGAAAGTGCTCACTAAGCCACTTTGCATCATTTATCAGCAGTCCTGGCTAACCAGGGAGATCCCAGTTGACTGGAGGTTAGCAAATGTGATGCCAGTCTACAAGAAGGGTCAGAAGGAGGATCTGGGGAAGTAAAGGCCTGTCAGTCTGAATTCAGTGCCAGGAAAGGTTATGGAGCAGATTATCTTGACTGTCGTTATGCGGCACGTACAGGACAACCAGGTGATCAGGCCCAGTCAGCATGGGATCATGAAAGGCAGGTCCTGCTTGACCAACCTGATCTCTTTCTATGACAAGGTGACCCGCTTAGTGGATGAGGGAAAGGCTGTGGAAGTTGCCTACCTAGTAATAAAGCCTTTGACACTGTTGCCCACAGCATTCTGCTAGAGAAACTGGCTGCTCATGGCTAGAACAGGTGTACTCTTTGCTGGGTGAAAAAACTGACTGGATGTCCGGGCCCAAAGAGTAATGGTGAATGAAGTTAAATCCAGTTGGTGACCAGTCACAA
>NW_009634626.1:0-2136 GCF_000690535.1 Cariama cristata | reverse complement strand
GACATCTCCATCCATCTGTCTGCTTGACTAGAGAGAAAGAAGGAGAGAAAAATAAAGACTTGATTTTTTTTGCAGCATCCAGTCTTCTAGAGTAGCTGTGGGAAAAGTAGGCTGGGGGTGGGGACGGGAGAGGTAAAGTGCAACTTTTCGACTTTCATTTGTGAGTTAGAGAGAGGGACAGAGGCAGAGGCAAAGGAGAAAAGGACAAGTGAAGCGTTTTATAGATCGCTTGCTTGCAGAACGAGATGGACTTTAAGAGAATAATAATAAAAAGGGACAATGAACAAGCCATCTATAACGTACTGCCTGCTTGGAAAGAGAGAGGACACATACGGCACCATCTCATGCACAATTTACCTGCTTGGAAAAAGAGAATAAATAAAAAGGACAATATATGCAAACTCTTCATATATTGCCTGCTTTGAGAAATAAGTTACAGGACTCAGATGGGACATTCAATCTAAGAAAGGAAAGAAAGAATGAAAGAAAGAACGAAAAAAAAACTCATCAGTTTTATTGCCTGCTTGATTATATAGAAAAATACGAAAATCTGCATTAAAAATATTAATCCTGCATGCTGGACATGTATGGTAATAATTTCTATTTTGTACCATTTTCTTGTTTAACTATAGCATGTTGATCATCGATCATAGATTTCTGTTGTTGTTTTGTTTCATTGATAAGAAAAGCATCACAAGTTATCAAACTTTTTACTGCTTGTGCAGTTTTGTTCGTTGGTTTTGCTCTCTTATTTTCTTTTATGGTTGTTAGCTTGTAAATATCTGCTACTTCAAACCGCACAGGAGAAAAAAAAAAACCCACAAAAACAAAATAACATTTCAGCAGGCTGGTTATACGGTTTCTTTGGTATTACAGAGATACTTAAGGAGAAAAAAAAAGTTATGGGCATTTTGCATTACAAAAAAGAAAAGCCAACTTTGTATATCTGGTGCACTTTTAAGTTGATTTTTTTTTTTTTTTTAGTTTTCATTTTGGTTTTTGTTTGTTGGGGCAGAAGCAAAAACGCCTGA
The DNA here is from genome assembly GCF_000690535.1 of Cariama cristata. NCBI lineage: Eukaryota > Metazoa > Chordata > Aves > Cariamiformes > Cariamidae > Cariama > Cariama cristata. The sequence goes on along the minus strand of NW_009634626.1, from coordinate 1,105 downwards.
ATGGCATTGACAAACCTAAACTTAAGAGGGGAAAAACTCTCCTCGGTCACTAGAGCCTACCCCATGCCTTAAAGTGGCAGCGAAGCTCTTTCCTTCAGGACAATTCCCACCCTGGAGTGGTTAGGCTTGGCCATACAGTTTCCCTTCTGATTGTACACTCAGGAAGCGAAGGACGGACGAGAGACCAGTTCCTTTTAAGAAACAACTGCCCCTTGATTTTCGGTAAATAAAGCAAAAAAAGAAAAAAAAAAAAACCAACCCAACAACCTAACGCCAAAACAAACCCTCCTTGTACGAGTCAAATTGCAACAGCAGCGAGGGCTCCGTGTTGCCACTGAAGTTAAGTTTCTCAAGGGCAGCAGCGGATGAGTGGGCTGGAAAAGCATAGAAAAACTAAACTTTTTTTTTTTTTAAAAAAAAAGACATACTGCAACTTTTAAGTGTATTCTTTTGCAATGATTTGTAATCTGCTTCTCTGCTTCCCTATGCAGCGAGTGAAAGTTTTAGCCAAAATTTATTTCCAGTTGTATAGTAGTAGTAGTTTGGAGTCTTATGGATGTTTTTATTACTTTTTTTTTTTCCTCCTGCAGGTCAGTAAAAGGATTTACGTTGCACTGACAAAAATACCAAAATGAAAACTTATTTTTTAGTTTCCTTTTAGGATAGCTGGCACTGCTGGCCGGATGCATTTTAAGTTTGTATTAGTTTATAAATTAACAGTAATAACAAGATTGTAATGAACAGCATGGTGCTTGCAGTTTTAAATATTGTGGATATTAGTCATGCATCAGAAAACGATCTTTGGTTTTTACTGATTCAACTGTGTTGAAATCAAAACATTGCAGCAGCGGGAAAAAAAATTTGTTTTTATTTCATGTAAAGTTCTGAAGGGATCAATTTCAAATCCTGCTTATGATATGAAAAATATTAAAAAAAACCTGGTCTATTGTAGTTTTATTCAGACTGGTTTCTGTTTTTGGTTATTAAAATTGTTTCCTATTTTGCTTATTAAAATCATTGAAATGGCATTTCTTGGAGGGACCTGCTTCTCTGACGTCTCGTGTTCCGGGAAAAAAAAAAAAAGAAAAGAAAGGAAAACTTTTGG
>NW_009634625.1:0-14622 GCF_000690535.1 Cariama cristata | reverse complement strand
ACCTTATACAGTTGGTCTCAGCCCATTGATAAAGATATTCAGTGGCGTAGGTCTAAGGGTGAAGTCCCAAGGAATGCCACTTGTAACCAGATGTCAGGTGGAGTATGAATCGTTAGCCCATTGTGCCTGTCAAGCTAGATTTTCACCCATCTAGCAGTGTGCCCATCCACACTCTAATGTTCCCATGTGGATGTAAGTGTGCTGTGGGAGAGTGTGCTGAAAGCCCTACTGAAGTCAAAGTAGACATCCTCCTCTGCTCTCCCTTTGTCTGCGCATCTTGCCATTTCATACCAGAAGGTTGTTAGACTTGGTCAAACACGGCGAACCTTGGTAAGTCCATGCTGGCTGCTGTTTCTAATCACCTTCCTTTCTTCTTCGGAAATGGCTCCCATGGACTTGCGCCATTATTGTCCCAGAGAACCAGCAGATGCGGACTGGCCTGTAGTTCCCTGGATCGTCCTTCTTGCTTTCCTTTAGCATTATGGGCTTTTGAGTAGATTGAAGTGTGAAATCAGTCTTTCGCTTCACTGTTAAGAGATTTGACGTAGTCCATAGTTATACACTCCTATGAACTGGGACTAAAAAGTCTATAAACAGTTATTGATCCCCACATGCTACAGGGGAAATTTTCCAAGATTGGTGACAGCTTGGAAATCATTGGCATTTTAAAATTATAGATCACTGCTTCACTTTTTTGGCATTTACAATATTGCATTATGGCAATGAACATGCTAGATGTGTGTATAAAAAAAAAATGCTTTTAGCATTTTATTTTTTTTTGTTTGAGCAATACTAAAGATGGAAATTTCTTGATACAATTCAAAATAATGGTTTTGTTTATTAAAGATATATACCCATTAAGATGAAGTTAGGATGAGAAAAATGCTTGTTTGTGTGAAAATAATATCTGCTTTCTCAACAACAGCATCTCCTGAGGTTTCTTTGATTCATACCTGATTACTCTAATGACTAACCTAAATGTTAACTCCTGTTAACACTGCAGAATGCAGACAGTTATAGAAGAGTAAAAAGTATTTTGCCCTCCCAAGTCATTGTCAACACAACTGTCAGTTATTTTTTTATTCTGGAATTATTTACAATGGAGAGGATTGGTTTCAAGTCATTGTTCTCTGTAGAGATTGTCAAAGCCTCTGGTCAGGCACTGAACTTTCATTATGATTTGGGAGGAGCCGGGCGCTTGCCTGCAAAAGGGCATGGGTACACAAAAGGGAAAGATGCATTTATAATGTGTTAGTTGACACATGCTAAAATCATCTCTTTGCTGGAGAATCAAAATGTTTGGAAATCCCAAGCTTGTTTTATGCTGCCAGGGGCAGGAAGGGCCTCATATTGTTAACACAATGATTCCCCTAGCTGATGAAGGATCTGCTCTGATGCATTCTGGAGGATGTTGCATATGCCTTTGCTGGAGAAATGATGTTTTCTATATACTGGTCAAGGATAGAAAAGAAGAGGAAATGGTGTGAGTGGTGAGTCTGATGATCTTTAGAGAAAAAATAATGCAAATATGAATTGAAGATGAGAATCATAGAATGGTTTTGTTGGAAGGGACCCTAAAGATCATCTAGTTGCAACCTCCTTGCCATGGGCAAAGTCACCTTCCACTAGACCAAGTTGCTCAAAGCCCCATCCAGCCTGGCCGTGAACACTTCCAGGGATGGGGCATCCACCACTTCTCTGGGCAACCTGTTCCACTGCCTCACCACCCTCACGGTGAAGAATTTCTTCCCAATACCTAATCTAAATCTTCCCTCTTTCAGTTTAAAGCCATTGCTCCTTGTCCTATCACTACCTGTCCTTGTAAAAAGTCCCTCCCCAGCTTTCTTGTAGGCCCCTTTTAGGTACTGGAAGGCTGCTCTAAGGTCTGCCTGGAGCCTTCTCTTCACCAGGCTGAACAACCCCAACTCTCTCAGCCTGTCTTCACAGGAGAGGTGCTCCAGCCCTCGGATCATCTTTGTGGCCTCCTCTGGACTTGCTCCAACAGGAGTTGTCAGTATTCCTTCTGTTGGGTACTGTCTACCCAACAATATATGAGCTCCATATACTTCCAGGTATAAAACTAATTAGGAGTCACAGGGTTCATCATTTACCATATCAGATTTCTGCACTGCAAAAATACACATTTTAAAAAAGATTAAAAAATAGACTAATAAGATTAGCTGGCTAATAATGTTTTAATGCAAAAAGTATGTCATAGAAAATATTACTAAATCTGAAGCTGGAAAGAAAAACATAGCAAACAATAGACTAATTTGAACTAAGGACTTTGAATACAGACTTAAAGTGTTCAAGGTACAACAGATTTTATTTTATTTCTGTGACAGCGTCATTTCATCCACAGTCTCTTATGACGTGAGTTACACAAAGATATGTATTTTGCCATCTCAGCTTCTTTCAGGGAATGATTTGTGATTACTTATCTAGGATTAGGAGTACAGAGACTATTTCAAATGTCTCTTAAAATATGTGGTATTGCAAACAACGGATATAAAATGAGATTCACACACATAGCTTTGCTGGTGGCCAAGAACTGCGTTGCAATATGCCGGAAATCCAAACATCCTCCTACTCCCAGAGCCTTGCTGACAGATCTACAACAACTTCTTTCTCTTGAAAAAGCTACATACATAATCAGAATAAGATATAGAGAAGCCTGCTTATTCTGAGAAGCTAATGTAATCTATAAAATGGAAGGTTTAAGATTCCTCATCAATATGAAAATCACATTTCTTTTTGAAAATTTTACAGTTTCAAGTAACACCTAGATTAAAATCCCACCCCCCCCAAACAAAGAGAGACATCCTTGTAATCCTTGAAAAAGCAACAACAGCAAACCCTTAGCATGAGTGTCAATGTTTTCTTGTATAGCCTTTTAGACCTAGAAATCATTGGGCTTCTGTGTAAGTACAGGGGTGTGCATTAATGGAACCTGATACGGAAACAGAACCTTAGTTCAGCAGATCCTCCTTTGTTGAAAAACCAATTAAAAAACCAAACACAACAAAATAGAAAAACAAGTAACTTTTACAGAGGTGTATTTTTTAAACAGAGCATGCTTTGCAAGAAGTGCTGTATTAGATACTACATATTTTAATTAGCTGTTTAGAAAATCAGGTTGATGGTGTCCTTTAATTAGTAGACATTGACTTATTCCATGTGTATTATGGCATAGTGAATCTTATTAAGATAAATGTTTCTCTCTGAAGATACGAAAAAAATTCCACTATCATTTGTTTGCTTACCAGATTGCTCACCATCAATACGGCTGCTGTTTAAAATGATGAATTTTAGTCACATATTTAATTAGCTAATAGCTGATCTCACTGTAGGGTCTTGAGCCTCCTTACATGTGTTCTTTCATCCTGAAAAAGTCTTTGGTTGTATCTTGGTTTTGAAGTTTTCGATTGAAATGGTCCTTGCTATTTTCGAATCTAAAATGCAGTAAATTAAATTATTAAAAGTAAAAATTATTGTGAAAACATTTAAGGTTTTGAGTATAGTTTTATACCTACTGTTCATTATAATATATTGCTAGAGGCTATGGATTTTAAAAACATTAAAAGTTTTTTAAAGTTGGTTTTTCCACTTGGATTGCTGCAGATATTTGGTTTGTGGGAAAATTATGTGCACTTTAAGCGGCTGTTAACTAGCTTAAGAGTTCAGTGCATTTGTGTACCACTGCTCAGTATGCAGCCTTCTCGCAGAGTTCAAGTTGTTTGATGGCCATGGTTGGAAAGTACAGCAAATGCAGTTTAGCCTATACTGTGTCAAGATAACTATTAAAAAAAAAAAAAAAAAGTGTTCACATGAAAGACAGTAAAGCTGTCGTGCACATCATTGGTTTGGAAGAGGAGTTCTTGGGAAATTCTCTGTTCTAGTTGTTCATAGTATATGACAAATGGTGCTTCTTGATTCCCATGGATTATATTAGTGCATAGAATGACATTCAAGGGAAAATATCCCTCTCTCTTCACAGAAGAGGGAGTGTATGCCTGGCCTCTAAACCTTATTTTCCTTCCAGTTTGCAGAGGTATGTCATTCGACAAGTACAAAGAAGATAAGCAAGAAGAAAGTTAATAAAGCAGAATTTTCTTTGTTATGGAGCCTGCATTTGAATGGGTTGTGGTATGGTGCTGCCAAGTCAAAAAAACGCTGGAGATGCTGCAGAAGGTTAAGGCTTTCCTGGGAGTAACGTGGAGGAAATCTGGAGGGATTAGGTGAACCCAGGCTGCCATCCATTGCAAAAGGTCTGAAGAAGCTCTACAAGATGGATTTGTCACTGAATTTGTAGCTACATGGATGTGTGTGTACCTGCCATTTAATTTGCATTAGTTCAACAATACATATAGATAATCATCCCTCTTACTTGTAAATTAACTTTCTTTAAAAGGACATTTTGAAATACTATATGGTCAATGATAGGAGTTCCTTGGAAACTGCTGTAGGCCAGGTTGATCAGAATCGGAGAACTTGCTCTGGGAAAGCAAAGGGCATGAGGGTGCTTAGAGCTTCGTGGTGATGGGCTAATAATGTGCCACCAAATAGGATGGAATATCCATTGGGCTCGTTTTGCTGCTTTTAGTTTCCTAACAAATGCTGAACAGTAATCAAGCTTCACTCTCTATTGAAAACTGGCTATGTTACTTAAAGAAAAAGTATTCTCTGACCTTTGGAGCATGTTATTACTAAAAGAAGGGTATAATTGACTTTTTGGATACACAATTATTTGTTCTTGCTGTTGTTGTCCCATAACAGCATGGTTTGTAAACCTTATATCCTAGTCATGCGGGCAAAACTCTCTGTTACCTTAGCCCTGCTGTTTAATTAGCTTTTACAATTGGACATTGTTTATATCCCAATAAATGCTGCCTGAGTAAAGACGTCCCCTTAACCAATTATACCAGATGTTTTTCTGTGAAGGTCCTAATTAAATAGCATCTCTTCTTGTGTTTGTTTTAAATCCTGCCTATTGTGTAAATCTTAGTGAGAGTGCAATGCTATACTGGGACACGTTACCAACATTTCTGTCACTTTCTGGTTCACTGGCTGGTTACAGCTGCTCCCTTTAAAAGTTCTTGCTTACTGGATGGGAGGAAGGTCCTGATGGGTCCTAAGCTTGAGGCTTGGGAAACCAAGTGAGGCCCTTCTCAAGTGATGCTAAGTCATGTATGACCCCATCAGGATGGTATAACTTAAGGTGGCTGACAGGATTAGCACTGTAGTGTCCAATCCTGCAGTTTCCAGTACAGAATTGTAAGCAAAGGTGGAATTCCCTTGGAAGCCCTCCTCTGTAGACATTGTCAAGTTGCAGATACTGTGTCTGGTTTGTGAGCAGCTCTGCCACCCATTCCAGTTTTGTCACAGTTTCAGGAGTGGTCAAGGTTAGCTGTCCTAAACAGTGCTGTGCCCACTCCTTAATCAGACCCTCAGTATGCTTGAACTTTGGTTCTTCTGTATAATCGAACATTACTTTCTGGCAGGTAAGATTTTAAGAGCTTTTATATTCTGGGTGCTATTTCTAAGAGGTGATTCCTAAGTTGCCACCACTTTTGTGTGTGCTCAAAATACGAAAAGGAAATCAGGTTCCTTTCTCTAGTACAGAAGCCTCCATCCTAAGTGAGTCAGTGAGTTCCCAAATGTAGTATTTCAATGCCATGTAAAAAAGTAGAAGGAGTGAGAGATGTATTTGTGGGAACACTGTCTCGCTGCCAATCCTTATGGGTCAGAGGATTAAGAAATACAGTAGCCCATCTGTGCTTCACCAAATACCATCATTTAGAAGATAAACATGGTATGTAACTACATTTTTTACTGTGTACTTCCTTCATCCAAACTTCAAATCATTCTAAGTTCATATTAAAGTCTTAATTTTTAAATTGTCCTTGATTTCAAGATGGATTAGGTAGTAATTATATTAAAGGATTTCTGCAGTTTCTGATCAAATACATATATACTTCTTCATTTCCTTAAGATCTTAATTTAAAGAATTTTTTTTCTTCTATAGGACCACTAACTCCTGCAGGGAGGGGCAGAAAGTTGGCATGCTGTCAAGGTCCCCGAAGCTTTAGAACACAGAAGAAGATATTATGGATGCAAACTTTAAAAAGTTCATGTAATTTTTTCTACAGACTCTATTCAAGGTTGGGGACAGATAATTGGGTCTGATTATGTCTTATGGAATATCCACTTCTCAGCATTGCTCGTTATAACAAGGGAGACAACTTTGGTAATCACAGTGTTCAGGAATACCTAGAATTTGATATTACTTGGACAAAATACAGAGAAATTAAGGAAAAGATGCTGTGTGGTTTATGTCTTCAAACACATAAATAGTGATTTTAAAATGCTATTATGAATGAGGTCTTGGTGTAACGATTCTCTGGTGATGCTAAAGCCAGATGTCTGCCTATCTCAAGGTGGTCAGGCTGGAGTTTGTATGGGGAGCACTAATCCCTGATCATCTTGCTAACCATCATCAGTTACAACATTGTCCTTAGAGGCATAATGACCTTTTCCAGTTAAGTTCAGGTTATTTTGCCATAGCAGATAGTATTTAGGACTAGATTCACCAAACAATGCTGTCTCCTGTACTTTTGAGGGAAGGTGGTTCGCCTTAATAGGCCCCGTAGTTTGCTTTGTACCGTGGATTCCACAGAGAATGGCTCTAACGCGCTATTACCCCTTTTCTAAGCTGTTTGGAGTGCTGCTATGGGCTTGGCTTTTCCTTATTGTACTATTATTAAAAGCCAGTGTTGATAATATTTTGCACTACAAGGACTTCTTTTGGTGGCACTGTGTGGCTTATGGCATAACTGGCAAGCCACCAGTGTTCCTGCATAAGTACAGTACAAAACCAAAAGGCATAAGGTGGACTAGGACCTTGGTGGCTGACAGTCTCAAGCCATCTAGAGCATTGAACTCAAGCCCTCACACGAACTTAACTACCAAAGGCAATCTACCTGCAGCCTCTGAATTCATTCCTTGGATTCTTTTAAAAGGAAAAAAAAAAGATCATTGTTAATCCGTGTGGCTTACATTGGCATAGATCTATTTCATTCCTATCCGAGCACTCGTAGGACTTGTATATGATAGGAGAGAAAGATAGTTCCTTGCCACTTAGCATGTGTAAAACATCCTAGGGAAGGCAAGTGCATATTAGGGTGAGCCAACTGTTTACCATGATCTGCTAACAAATGTGAAAACTAAAAATGGCCTTTCTGCACTGGGATTTTATCGTGTATTAGTTGCCATGTGTTAGCTAACATAAGTTTATTGCAGTCTAAGGCAAATTCCTGCAATTTCAGTTTACCTCCTCTTTCCCAGCTGCTACATGTAGTGATTGTCTCAGTGATTTGCTGCTCCTTTTTCTGTGGCACTGGTACCTTGAGAAACTGTAGCTAAAACCAAATCTTTAATTTATTTTAAAAGTCTGGAACTTAACATGGTTCCTAAATCCATTATGAACTCTCCTTTCCTCTAAAGATTTACATTTCAGGTGGGGGCCAAATAATCAGTTTCAAAACAGAAGACAATTGTTCAGTTCATACCAAATTAAGTTCTGATTCTACCTCTCATCTTTCCAGGTGTTCAGTAGCTACATTAAAAAAATTTTAACAGACTACATACTAAAAAGGATTAAAAGATAGAGGAGAACTGTAGAGTTTATAGACTATTAAAATGCAATGCATAAAATGTGTCTGTATATATAAATATAGGACAGAGTCTGGAAAATGTCCATAATAATACAGAAATATTCATGAAAAACTAATACTTAGATATTAAATAATTTTTGATAAATATATGAAAACATCACACAAGCATATATTTTAATTTCTAAGCACAGGTGTAGTAATCATTGCCACCAGGGCTGCATCAGGATCATGTGGACCCCTTGGAAACATCTGCAAAGTAACAGAGCATATTGAACAGCTACACGATTAGAAACTACTTGAAAGTGCTTTCATCACTGAGGACTTCCAGGGAATTGCAGGGTTCCGGTGCAGAAGAGTTCTTTGGGCCTCTTCTGCCTGCCTCTGAATGGCACAGAATTCTAGCTCAGCGTTATTCTTCAGGTTTGAAATTCCTAAACTGTCTTGATCCACGTGTTCAAATCCCAGGAGAACTGAGTTAGCCTTTCATCTCTCCCAGATAAAGTGCATTTTTATGATGTATGTGTGTATACCTTTCTGATGGGAACTTAAAAATGAAGGTTCTTCATTTCCTGAAAATAATTTTAAAATACCGGTTTTGTAATAGCAAGGGTTTAGTCCTGTCCTTGGGTAACATTTCTTTTTCCATTCTGCACCCAGGTGGCTGGCACTGACCTGCCTTTCCTTTCCTACTTCTTGTGGTTTAACCCCAGCTGGCAACTAGGTCCCACACAGCCGCTCGCTCGCTCCCCACATGGTGGGATGGGGGAGAGAATCGGTAGGGTAAAACTGAGAAGACTGGTGGGTTGAGATAAGGACAGTTCCTTAGGTAAAGCAAAAGCTGAGTGCACAAGCAAAGCAAAACAAGGAATTTGTTCACCACTCCCCATGGGCAGGCAGGTGTTCAGCCATCCCCAGGAAAGCAGGGCTCCATCATGTGTGACCGTTACTTCAGAAGACAAATGCCATCACTCCAAACGTCCTTCCTTTCCTTCTTCCTCCAGCTTTATGTGCTGAGCATGACATCATACGGTAGGGAATATCCCTTGGGTCAGTTGGGGTCAGCTGTCCCAGCTGTGTCCCCTCCCAACTCCTTGTGTACCCCCAGCCCACTCGCTGGTGGGGTGAAGGAGAAGAGGCCTTGACTCTGTGTTAGCCCTGCTCAGCAGTAATGAAAACATCCCAGTGTTACCAATGCTGTTCCCAGCACAAATCCAAAACACAGCCCCATACCAGCTACTGGGAAGGAAATTACCTCTATCCCAGTCACAACCAGCCCAGCAATCGAATCCAGGGCATAAGGGCACAGTGGCAAGCAAGCCTTTATCGAAGCTCTGCCCTGGTTAGGAGTGATGAAAGAGGAAGGCAGTGTGTCGGGGAAAGTGCTACACGTTGGCGGTTCCCCTGCTTTTACAAACTCAAAAGTGCTTGTGGAAGAGTGGAAAAGCAAGGTAGCGTTCAAAATCCTGAAGTCACAAATTGCTCACCTTCTGTACTTGGTATGGTTGTAGTTTACAGATTGGGTTCCTTCAGGCTGACAGTTTCTCTGTGTAATTACACAATATTGATGCACATCCGTGAGGACAATCGTTGGGAACAAACAGTTCAAAATATCCATAAAATGTAAAATTAAAAAAAAATATTTTCAGGAGTGAAATGAAATGATGCTTTGCCTGCATGGGCACAAATTGATCCAAGTTTTGTGATCACGGTGTCTCAGGTTTCATATCAGTTCTGTCAGCATAACTTTTTTATTATTTCTGAAGTCACGCACAGAATGTGGGGAGAGACAGTTTAACCTTTCCAGACTTGCTGCATTTTAATTTTCCTATGCTTAGAAATAATACAGAAAAACCCAAGAGGTAATATTATTTTTGTACAGAACGTCGAAAGTTATACTAGGCACGTTCAGAATACATTAAAGATACTGTCCTGACAAGAAATTTATGATCTGCTTTTAGATACTACATAACTAATGAGAGCGATAAATGCTGGAAGAAGAGAAAGAGTGGATCAAGGTTACAACAATAAGATTATAGCATTCCTCCACTACGTATGCATGTTTTAAAATTCACTTCAATTTTGCTACCTCAGTCTAGGCTTTGGTTTTTCATTTTGGCTCCATTTTTCTCTTGATCAGATTTAATTTTCTGTCTGAATCCACTAGACCATAACATCCTGGCAAAAAACTCTGACCCGACTTTTTTTCCTTTTTTTTAATTTATTTTTAATTTGGATTGTACCTACTCTGATTGCACAGCCAACATCGATGGCCTGTTTGTAGCAGAAACATTGTCACGGCCTTTTCTCTGACAGTGCTGGAAGTACCAGTAGAACATATGCTTGAATGCATGCACTACTTGATTCTACACAGGGGAAGTGATACAAAAAAAGTAATTAGAGTATTTCTATGCAATTACACTTGGATTTTTAAATTCCCACTTTGAAGAACCATACCATACACGATACCATCTATGTGGTGTGTGAAACGCATGCAAAACTTGTGTTAATACTCTTATCTTCTCATTCTCATCCAGCCTTAACAGTCACTTAAAAACGATTTGTGAAAAATCAATAGTGCACCTTACTGGCTTTTTTGTAATGTATAATAAAGGGTGTTTTTTGCCAACTTTTAAACACTCTGAAAATATCAGGATTGTAAAATTGGATTTTTATTGATTTTCTTGGAAGATCTTTGGGGTTTCAACAGATATGTATTGACAGCAGCCACCTCCAGTTGAATCGAAAGTATTGAATGTGTAATGCAAATCATTCTAACTTCAACATATTTGAATTATGTTTAAAAAAATAAAAAAGTGATCAGAAATCTTTTTTCCTTTCAGTCTTTGCTCTTGTGGTATTATGCTTTCTCATGTTCTTTAGTCACCACAGAGTCTTGCGGGCTGCAGACAAAAGATAAACAAACAGAAAATGGACTATAAAATGTTTCAAATACAAGCACAGATAAAGAAGTAAAACATACTCCTCAAGTCCTTATAGATTATAAATAAATAGAAAAACGGCACAAATCTGTATTTAGAAAAATAATTTCTTTCTCAATATTTGTAATGAAGGGAGTTGTCAGTCACATTAACTTTTACATAAATTTACCTAAGCTGATGAATCATAACTCAATTATTGCCTAATCTTCCTGGTTTTGGTCAGCATTTCCATTTTTATTTCCCTTGCCTCCGTTTATTTTTATTTGTTTACATAATGGATTTTAAGAGTCTGCTCCAGAACCCATAACTAACACAGCGAAAAGACAGGGCCTCCTTCAAGTCGCTTTCACTCCAACAGGAGAAGTGGATGCAAGAGACAGATCCGAGTAAGACAACACTAGTCACCATGAGAGACAGTAATCTCCGCACACAGCTGACTCTTCATTATCATTCCTTCAGCAGACATCACAGCATAGGAGATTTTTGGGGAGGGATTTGAAGGAGGAAAATGAGGTGAGTGGGAGTGAGAAGCAGCGGTGAGGGAAAGCATGAAGGTGCTGGTTTGAAAATGTAACAAGTAGAGAGTTATTACTGAATGAAACGTGTGGGGGGAAGGCACTGATTTCTCTAAAGGATATTAAAAGGTGATAGGGTGGGAATAAGCTGCAAAGAGCCCCAAAAACGAAGTAGCTTTTACTTGCTAAGATGCTGAAGGAGGCAGGGGAATACAGTGAAATGAGGAATATGGCTGGAACAATGAACGTGAAGATAACCGGGGCAGCAGTGTTTTGCAGCGGTGTTCTGTTATTCTTCGTTGTTTTGTGACGTCCAAAAATAGATTATTAGCCTTGGAAGGGCAGGGACCAAAGATGTCTTTGTACTAACGAGCACCCCAACATGTTTTCAGGTGCTCTAAAAATGCATAAATAAAAATGAGCAACTGCTTCTCCTGAATACTATTTCCCTCGTTCTTCAGCCCTTATTCTTCAAGTTACACCATTCAGTTACTTATTTTCAAAAGAACTTTCTATATGAACTTTCCAGTTCTCTCTTGTCAAATTATCTTACTGTTTTTGGAAAGACTGCATATCATCTATATTTAACACCATTTCAGCTTGGTGAGGTGGCTGTAACATAGCATTAAACTCAGACTAAAAAAAATGAGTGTGGCATTTCTAGGTTTTTCAAGTGTGTTAACTCAGAAGAGCTAATTTGACTGGAAAAAGTGCTTCCCCCCAGATGTCTTGGATTTCAGTAGACTTTCTTGCAGGTATTTGAGTTAACAGAATGGCAGTTAGATGCAAAATGCATTTTGTATTTGTGGATTTGTATTTGTGGTCACCATAGAAGTGTCTCAGAGAAATGTGAATAAAGAGGTCATCTGAAGAACTGATATGGAAGGCTTCTCTGCAGGCACTTCATTCTTAGAAATTTAGAGATGAAAAATGCTATATGAGTATTAATAGATAGGAATGAAATATGGATGAGGGGACACTAAAGCTGGAATAGCAAGTAGAACAAAGGGAATAAGGGGATGTGGGGACATGATAAGAAACCAGACTAGAGCTGAAGACCTGGACAGAACTGTCTAAGACCTAAAAAAAAACCAAAAACAAAAACCAAAAAGTTTAGATAAAGGAATGAAGAAGTAAGTAATATGAGAAATTATTTGAAGGAGGGCTGGGATGGGACATGGCTATCAGGGAACCTAAAAGAAAGGGGCTGTAGCAGGATAAAGGATGACCAGAAGCAAAAAAGTGTCCTAGCTACAGACACAGATACGGTCACCTTTTCATGGAGAAAGAGAAAGCCAGATGCGATAACAGATTAGACAAGCAAAGAGGACCAGAAACAATCACGTTAGGTTTTGGTGACAGACAGACAGGTAGGAGGTACTGTAATGCACATACATGGAGAGATTCCAGGAGAGAATGTTTTTGTCTACCTTAGGCCTGAATTGGTGCTGATGATGTTTCTCAATGGATATGCAAGAACATTTAATATAAACAATCAGCCGTAAGATCTGAACGGACAGAAGAAAAAGACCAGAGTACGTACAGCATATTCTGAAGAGGGATGTCCCAGGATCATTTGCCCAGCAACCAACAATGAAGAGCACAGGGCCTGAGTGATCTGCTAGCCTGGAGAAAGAGTATAAGGGAGAGGATGTGGGGGCTGTGTGTGTGTACTTACTGTAGTTCACTGTCAGCAGCAAGAGAAATCAGCCTTTGTAGTATGCTAGTGACCACCTATAGCTTATGGAGACTGCAGAGGGAAAAGTCTAGAAAACATTTTCCAGAGCTTGGATCTAGATGGCCCTCGCTGAGCAAAGAACAGTAGTCACACTCCAATGTTCTTCTATGCAATGGTGTATCTTCTAACCCCATCACAAAGCCCCCTTGGTACACCACTTTAGACAGGTATTTCATCAAGTCGCTGGCACAGGAATGTGGCTAAAGTAATATCAAATGAACTTATATAATACTAAAGTAAGATGCCGAGAGTGAAAAGAAGTAGATGAAGGAAAGATGCCTAAGTGCCACTGAGAAAGAAAGGAAACAGCAAAGGAAGAGAAACCACAAAAATGGATGCTGCAAAAATAACCAGAGAACTATGAACTGAAAGAAGAATGAACAAGGCCACAAAAGCCAGGGAGAAAGGAAGCAACTGATCCTACAGAAAAATCTAAGCGTGTAGAACCTGCAGGTATTATCCATATAAGTCTTGTTAAGAAGAGTTGAACTGGAGCAGAAAAGGCACATACCAGATAGGAAGACAAAGAGGCAAAATGATGTTGAAAGACTAGAACTTTAGATGGAGAAAGATAGAATTTTATCTGCCTTGAGTTTTAAGTTTGGAGTGTTTCACTGACTAGTCATTGGTCACTAGGAAGTGGTTACATTAATTTACTAGCTATAAGGAAGCAAACACCTAAGTGTGTACGTAGCCATAAACACAGTCCTGTCCATTTCCACTGCTTAGCATTGCACGCCTACGCCCTGTTTCACAGTTTTAACAGCCACTCAGTTTGGGGTGCATTCACCCCCATGTCTGCCTGTGTATGCAACTACACCATTCTAGGCCTTGATGCTTGCGCTTGTAACACGGTCCTTGTCCCATGGCTAGCCTCACTTATGAGAGCTTGGAGTTTGTCTGCGTTGAGGATGTACAATGAAGCTTCCATCTCAGTCTTGTGTTAGTGAGACACGCATGATCAGACTCAACCTGCTGGGTCTCTTGGGAAACATGCACATAATTAGCCCCTTTGCACCAAAGACTTCACTGCTGTATTTGCCACATGGTGAGTGTCACCCACTGGGCCTGCAAACACACACACACAGAAAGCCTCTCGTCCCCAGGACGCATCACTATATTTGCCATATGGTCAGGCTCACCTGCTAGCTCTGGGAGGAGACAGACGGGCAACACTCACACACATAATGAAGCTCCCCACCGGGCTGCCTTAAGAAATCAGAAAAAAAAAAAAAAAAGTTGACATAACTGCCACATGATCAGACTTACCTGCTGAGTTTTGGGGCAGGGTGGGGTAGTCACAGACACATGAATTTGCCATCTTTGCCCAACGGGTGCCTCCTCGTAACGCCTGTGCTCCACCCCAGCGCACTCGGCTGGAAACCCGAGCAGGCGGGACGCGCTCCCTTCCCACCGGGGCGACAGAGACCCCTAACCCCAGCAGGCCCTCAGGTCCCTCTGCCCTCGTCTCCCCTCCGGGTTGCAAGGCTGTAATTGATCCCTGGTCTGGGTGGAGGGGGACATGCAGCTCCCTAACGAACCTCTCCTCCCCGGAGCCCGGTGACTACCCCGGGCCCAGACCCGACTCCCCGCGGGCGGGGAGCGAGGCCCGGGGTGGGGCTCAGGTATCCGGCTACTGCCCCTTTCCTCCGGGGCGCTGCTGTTGTAATTGCTGAGGTAGAGACAGTCACCAGGGAGAAGATGCTAAGCCCTTCGTTCCCTGGGCAAACAGTGCTTGTAAACACCAGGAGCGAGCG
>NW_009634624.1:18306-41870 GCF_000690535.1 Cariama cristata | reverse complement strand
TGCTGACTCATGTCCAGCCTTTCATCCACAAAGATCCTCTGTAAAGATCCTCTGGCTTGACTGGAAAAACATACCTAGACCAATGTGTTATGCTTTCAGAAAACGCAAATGCAAGGTGAAAGCTTATTTAGGAAAGAGGTGAAGAACAGATGCTCTAAGACATTTCCCCTTCATCTCCAACCGCTATGCCTATAAACCACTCAACCTCATTTGTGTTCTTTAGAGCAGCAACCTGAAGTCCTGCAGGTTCTGAAATTTCCATAGAAGGAAACAGAGAACATTTCCAAGGATTCTCTTTGCAAATTGGATGCAGAGTAAATCATCTCAGTAATGACTGATGTGGGCAGCCCTTGAACTTTCTAGGAGGTGCTATCAAAGACCCTGTTGCATCTTCATCAAAATTACAGCAAGCGGCATGGCTAAAGAAAACAGGAATCTTTGCTTTCATCGCCATGATTATTCTGTGCCTTTTCACAACAGAGGACCGCACAGATGCCTGTGCAACTTCCACTGGTTCACAGACTTGCTGGCCTGAATCTTTTTCCCAGCCCACAGATGCTAGTCCTTTTTAGTTTCACCCAGTCTTATTCTAATTCTGAGCAGCTGATGGTATGTCCAGCAAGGCCTGCAATTTCTGACAATCATTAAAAATTTTTATAAGCAAACCAATGTGTGTTCATTGTGATCCCAGTACTAACGGGCTCCAAATTTCATTCAGCTTCTGTGAACTATAATAAACTGTAGGAATAAATAGCAAACAGCAATGCAAAGCTACAGAGACTGAAGAGAAATTTTGAGATAGAAGCCAAATAGGTGCCTGTCACGAGTCCATTACTGAGTGGACCGTGACAGTGCCAAATATAATTCAGATACAAAAGAGGAACTGGTGGTCCCTGTATGGATCAGAGCCTAACCATCCCCAAAACATAGGTGTTACAGAGCACTGTCTAATTCAACAGAGAACAGTTTAAAACTGGAAAAGAGAAAGAATGCTGTGCCAACGGTGACTGCAGGGCAGTTCAGACAAGTAAATGTAATCACTTGTAAATCCAGCTGGAATACCAGGATGAAATGCCTTCGTATTACAAAGAATTACACAGGATCCAGGTGGGCAGAGTTCCATTAGAGGCCCTGTTTCACATGTGTTCATCACGATACAGAAACGTGAAGAAATGCACACGTAATTACTTGCAGCCACTCATTTCAGTGATTTAGACAACAAAACATTTACCTGGAAAACTAATAACAATGCACAAACATATCAGTGCATAATCTTATGTGAAACAACTGATTTTTACTGAAGATTTGGTTCATCATTGCACCAATGGTCAGGGTTAGAATCTTACATCTTCCCTCGGTAACCTTTCCTTATACTTTCTTTGAGTTTTGAAGTTGCTGACAGAATATTCCATACAAAAGTTGGAAATTAAAGAACTATATTTTTTGTGTTTTTATCAAAAAATCAAAAAACAGCTTTACAATAAAGGTTACACTTTATCTGGCTGCCACGCTGCAGCAGAGGTAATGAGGACCTTCAAATAAACCATCTGATTTCCCCCACCCTCAATAATGGTTTATAACACATCCTTGTCTAGCATTAAATAATTCTGTGAAAAATAAACCAAGCATGAATCTTATTTGGGTTACAGAAAGGTCTGAATCATTTATAACTGAATTAATTGCTAGAAAGGCTTATGAGCAGCCAATTAGTAATATTTGTATTTGGATCTGCCAGTTGGCCCAGAACTGAAAATTAATATTAGTTTTGACATAGACTGTAGTGTTCACAGATAAAAAACATTCAATCAAAATCAAGAATATCCTTGAGAATTACTGTCTTGAATGGAACATGCCTGATAACTGGCCAGATAATTCTATGAGCCAAAACTGCCTAAGATATTTCCCAACTGCTGATTCAAAAACCGATTCTGCATTCCTCATACAACATCCTAAAGTCTCAATTTTTGGTTGCACTCTCTATAAAGTTCTGAAAGAACAGAAGGAAAGAATGGTGCCATACATGAAACCTGTATAGATGCCAGCAAACTGTTCATTTGTGTCCATTAGATTTCCACATACCTTTTGAGGACTTAATTTTCCCCACTTGGCATTCCACTTTTCCACAAGCAGTAAATGAGTTTCAAACTCATTTGAATTACCTTGAGAAATAAGTAAATTCTGCAAATTACAGGGTAACAAAAGCAGTATATCAATGCACTGCATCCGATGTCCTGCAGAAGCATCCTTTCAAAGACTATTAAGGAAGACACACACGTTCAGGCATCACTGCTTACCAGATGGAAACATGGGCTAGGATGTGGCTATACCACACATAGTGGCTTCTGGTGGACAGTATCACTCTTCAGCTATTCTTCTTTCTTCCACATCCTCTTCTCAGCTGAACGTAGCCCACCAGAACAGGGCCAGAGGAAACTGCAATTTCTGGAAAAGGAATGTAATTTTGAGCTTCTTCTACAACTGAGCAAAGACTGCTCCCTGGTAACCTTATATTTCCTTTGACTTGTCATCCTCCCACCACCCAAGTCTGACAAGACTCAGCCCAAAATTAAATATGAGAAGAGAAATAAAGAGATGGAGAAACACAGAAAGAAGTTACCACAAAATAAAAGGGAAAGAATAAACATTGACAAAAGCATTCAGTACAATCAGAAACTCATGTGTTAGGCAAACGTCTCTTAAGGAGTTACTCTGTAGCTTCTGGTCAGAGTATGTATTTTGTGAGTTATGGTAATTTCTAAATTTTTCACTTAATAGAAAAGTAAATAATTGTATAACATGTCAAGGCACAATTCTGGGCTGTCCTCAGGCACTCACACTCCTAGACTGTGTATTTTTCCTATTTCTTGAATGATTTTTAACAGTGAGCTTTATTTTAAATGTATCTATGTTCTTTAATATAGATTATGCTCTCTTTTAGGTTACAAACTTGAGGAGAAGTTTTGTAGCCAAAGGGGTTTTTCAGAAATTCAAAATAACATATTTTGCCCATGAAGAATGCATTCACACTTTCTTGAAGTAAATTACAACAAAATCCTATATAATTAGAGCATAAACTTTAATGCATTTGTACCAGTAAGGAATGCTGGAAGACAGTGGAACATTGTGTAATGCTCAGAAGGGTATTTGAAACCTTTTAAGTTAAGCATCATTTAAAACAGATTGTAATTAAGGACTTTCCTTTTTTTTATTACATATTAAGGTCTCTAAGAGCATAACTTCCATAAATAGTCAAGAATAAACTACATTCAGACCTACATACAAGCACATTTCTTGGCACAGACAAATGAAAACTGTGATTGCTGACATGTCTTTGAAGGAAGATTTTTTTCTTTTTTTTTTTTTTTCATCCCAGCCCTTGTTTTATTTATATGGCTCTGCACACTTTTTTATTTTTAATTATCCTAAGGAAAAGAAGGGGTGGAGAGAGATCTTTGTTTTCCAACTGAGACAGTGAAATACATTCCAAAGCTGCTTTTGTTTTTAATTTACAGAAGCCCTCATGTCTAATCTACTAAGCCAACAAATAATCTGTTTGCCAGGTTTTACATGAGAGTCATGAAAAGTGCATACAATTGCTGACTTTATTCTTTTTTAGGATATGGATTCATTCTCTGTCATAAACTTGAAAAGATTCTTTTGGAGAACTTTTCACAATGAATTTATTTTTAACTATGCATTTAGTTTCCCAGGAGTTATTTCATTTTTACCCATTTACTTGAGTATCTTTGGCTCTCTCTTCCTTAATAACAACAAAAGCAGTGTGTTCGCCTATCTGAAAGATAAGACAGCTAGGTCTGTACCCTTGCTCTTGAAAGCAGCTGTTTAAAAGCAAAAAGAAGGGTATCAAGAAATGTATTCCTCTCTGAAAAAAGGTACAGACAAGCACTCCCATATATTTCCATACACAGGAAAAATTACTATTTTCATCCTGTTCTTTTAGAATAACCCTAGATCCTACTCCTCCTAATACTTAAGGTGAATCTCAGTACTTAAAAACTTAATGTATATCCTGAGATCCACTAAGAATTTCCATGAAATTATGGCAGAAAAAGTGGAGAGAGCACGGCAGCAACACAAAAACATAGTTTCTCTACACTGCTGCAAGTATCTTCTGAGAAATTCATGTATGCAGGCAAGGCAGAAACATTCTTTTGCAGTGAGATTTTTGGATTTTATGATCTACCACAAGGAAATTTCTTCTGGAGGAGTACACCACCACATTTTATTTACTTTCCTCCTCTCCATTCTGGTACATCTCTACTCGACAACTATAAATCTCACACAGCAGTATCAATGAACTTGAAGGATGGAAAGAGCACTACTGAACTACCTGACAGCTTCCCCAAAACTGAGTTTTGCTGGGATTTTCACAGGCAATGCCACGGCTCAGAATGCACTGTGTTCCTCCAGAGATGCTCATTTGTCATTTGTGTCTCTCCTTCTCTTAAAGGATATGGCGCTTGAACTACACTGAAGCTTGTAATACTAGTGTAGTTCTTGTCTTTAAAATGGCCCATTTATTGATGTCTTAATTAAGGGTATTCAAACTATACTTAAAAGTGGAACTTATACTGGAGAAAAAAGGGATCAGGATGAAAAATGTTCCAGGTAAACTCTTCTGCTCCAGGATGCGCATCTTACTTTCTATACAGTTACTCCATCCACACGTACTAACCAATCCTTTCTGCTTCATGCACATTCCCAGAGCACTGTGTTGAATGTTACAAAGATCCCGGCTATATGACTTTAGATAGACCAAAGCAAAGAAAATGAACAAGGAAAGGTGAAGAGACTTGAGACAGACATAAAACAACGGGTGAGACAACCTTTTTAATATGCTAGACATGTGAACAAGAATTTGGGGGAAGTGCAGAAGTATTACTATTTAATTGAGCTCACACCTATTTTGTTTGTAAATATATATGAAGGATGTTCGGAGTCCCAGCCTCTGGGAGGTAGTCTGTAACTTACATCAATTAGAATAAAGGTATCCACACTCTATCAGCTGCAGGTAAAAGGCTTTGGCCACAACTCTCACTGCAGAATTGTGAGTGTAGCCAAATACAGAATTCTTCAGTTCAAAACAAATAAACTTTTAGGTATTTTTTTAAAAATTCTTCAAAGATACACTAGTAAAAAGAACTTCACAGGCAGGTGTTGATTTTAGATACACTGCAGAGGGAGCAGATGAAAATCTCACCACTTAATTTGATGGCTATGAATTCTCATTTCATTCAAGGGACTTATTTTACCAAATACCTTCCCATCTACTTTATTCATGTTGAGTTCTGTATTACTGTACAAGTCAACCCATTCTCACACTAGTCAGAAAATAAAGATATATTCTGTGCTAGTGAATTTCAGAATTTAGATTTTCATAATTTTTTAAACCATCATAACAGATGCAGATTTTCAAATTTTATTAACCAATTTCCTGAGCTAAAACAACCCACAATGAAGTCAGAATTTTTTCTTAATTTGTCTACTTACACTATGTTCACAAGTCCATTTTACTCAAGGAGATTTATAATCTATATTCACTTGGTCTTTCTTGCAGAACCATCAGTGTCCCTTCACAAAGTAACTTCTTCCTGAAATCTCCACCTCTCAAATACCTTTCTCATCTCTCTTAACTGAAATAAGGAGATGCAAATTCCTCCACAGACTCACATATTGTTATGGACAAAAAGCCCCATTCAAAGTAATTTGCACCTAGGAAGGCATGGAGTCAGAATGTGAGCTTAGCCATTCACCCTCTTTCTCCTGTGTAGTTTACCTCCACAGTAGAGTAGCCTCAAACAATGTTGACAGCTCTGGCATAAGGAGAAATTGCAAAAAAAATTCTCTTAATGAAGGAGAACTGCGGCACAGGGAGAGTCAAGCTGTAGGTTTAAACACGAACAACTCAAATACATGGCATTGGCGCCATTCCCCATAAGTACCATAATGGTGAAAACCTGCATTGTCCTGAAACTCCCCTGCATTGCATCCTTCAGCCAATGCAGTGTAGTAAAATTAGATGGAATGATTACAAGAAATTGGTTTGCAGAAAAAACGAGTTTTCTATCACATGCTGCCATTAATGATGCATTTGGCAGTGTTCAGCAGCTCCCAGGCTACACTTATATCCAAAGACAGTTTAAGAAAGAAATGCAGCCTCCCTCCTCCCACTCGTTGCTCCCAGTCAGGCTGCTGTGCCTTTCATTTAAATTTTTTTTTTTTTCATCTCCTGCCTTTACATACCCCTTGAGGCACATATTCTCCAAAGTGAGAACCACTCAAACATAGTTTACATTACCCCACAGAACATTATAAAGAGGCAAGAAAATTGTCAAGCAAGGTGACAAGATTCACACCAAAAGTCATTTTGTAAACTCTTTGAGATGTTGTCACAACAAACCCAGAGGAAGAATTCTACTTCCACAACAGCCAATAATGGAGAAGGTGACAGGAGAGCAGAAAGGGAAAACGACGACTCCCACATGCGCTTGGGATGCTTTTCCGATCCTCAGCTTTGTCTGTACTTAGGCTGCTAGATGATTTATGATCACTAGCCTCTATTGCCAGTGCAACTGTTCAGTTCAATTCCGCATGTTCCTTGATGGGTTGGTTGTATTTTCACAGATGCTATCATCACATTTTAACTGTAATAATCATCTGTTTGAATTGTGCTGTTACTACACTATGCTGCCAGCTAGCTTTTCTGTACTGAAACGTCCAATGCTGACGAGTAGTGCAACTTCCTGAAATCAAGCCTAGGAACTCCTTTCTTAAAATGTTTCTTAACCGAGTGCTTTGTAGGGAGCAATTATTCCAAGACCTGATGAGAGGAAACATGATGGAAAGAACAAGTGCCCAACAAACTGGCAAATTAGGGTATAGAGAGATGACCGCAAACTACAGTTAGCACAGCTTAACGAATTCCCACTTAGTAGATGAACTGTATTAACAGACAACAGCATACTTCCGATTCACTGCTATTACAAAGGAAAGTAGATTACTTTAAACTGGTTGTTAGGTTGAATCATGACATTCCAATACGTAATACCTCTTTCCTTAGAATTACAGTAGGTTAGAAGCATGCACATGAGCAATTAGCAGCAACTCCTTAAGCTGCAAAATCCCAATTATTGGCCTCTCCCTGTTCTCTAAATTTGCACTCCAATTCATTTCAAACCAGTGCTGGACCACAATTTCCATTATCCTAAAAGTACTCACAGTTCTCATACATGCCTTACACAAATAAACGGAAATACAAGGTCCAATTTTCAGCTGTAAGTTGGCATTCACAGCAGTCAATGGGACTAGATCAACAGCAGTGTTTCTGCTTGTAAGAGGAGACCAAGGGGCACATGCCAGCATCTGTGCGCAGGCCTAGTCTCCCCCATCGTCCAGACCTATTTGTCCCAAGGGACCTACCAGAGCACAGTGCAGCTTCCTCTCTCCTCATGCACCAAATCTCCTTTGCAAAGAGAAACCAGGTGCACGAGGGGAATGTGCATCACATCACATTCTGATTCCCAGTTAAGCTGGGAATGCCTGTGTCCTGGAGCACAAACACAGCCAGCAGTATCCTGAAAAAAACTATCCAATATATTCAAGGTTTTGAGGTTTATTAACCGATACAAAAGACTGCCAGCTCAGGTTGAAAATTAACACATTCAGCAGTGCTCTACAGAAAATGAGGCAGGCACAGGAGACGACAGATTACACAGTTTCTGTTGCTTTATTTTACTAAGACCGACTTCACTCAGATTCCAATTTTTTATTTAAGCACCCCCACCCCCCCACACCATGCTCAACACTGTATGTTATCTCTACAGTTCCACTGACAATGGTTAAATGAAACCAATCTCTTCCCACTAGTATGCACAGAAGTCCCAAAAATTATTTTAGAACAAGAAACTGGACACAATGGCCTCAAGCTTAAGGAAGAGTGGTAATCAGGAAGGATAGTCTTATTCAGACGGCATCTAACATTTTAGCAGATCAAGTAAAAAGCCGGACAAAGTTGGCTGCAGCACTCAAGCTTTTCCATCAGGAAGGATTTCTGCCCGATACAAGGAATTCAGTGCATACTCCTCCCCTTCAATGAGTCATGAGAACAGAGTTGGGACTCCTCTTTACCTCTTTCACTAACATAGGCACTCCTGGTAAGCCAAGGTAACATTGCATCACATGAGGAAGCATGTGAGTAGAGAAAGGAAAGGGATTACTGCACAGATACAAGGCTTTTCATTAGAAGAAACTCACAGGGATACATGCAGGAGATACATACCTGCATCCAGCTGCAGAATAAAGCATATCAGGCATGAATACTTCTGTGTCTACTGGAGTACAACTAAGGAAGAACTATGAGATTAGACCAGAGAGGACAGACTACCTTGGGAACCAATGACAATAAACAACAGCTAACCACAAAATTCACTACTTTTTTTTTTTTTAACCTTTTATTCACTCTTCACTCAAGATACTCTTTAAAAACTCTTCCTTCCCATGGCATTTTTATTAGCTCAGATGAGAGTTTAACCAATTCATCATGCTTTTAGTGGTTCTGAAACACTGATGTTATTGTTTGGTGACTTTTTTAGAAATATATTCTTAATATACTTAGTTATATAAGAATATGTTTCTTCATAGCAATAAATATTTCAAAAACATACAGTAGCTTGAAATCCTGTTTAAACCACAGAATGTATAGCACGCGGACAGGGGCAGGACAAACTCCTCCATGCTGCTCCCACCTGGTGTTTATCCTTCCATGTTTTCAAATGCTGGTTTCTCCACTGAAAGCTATAATGCAAGTGACAGTTCTGAGGGGCTCACGGTTCTCCACACTGTTAAATGTTCACAATCACCAGCACAAAGTTACTGAGGATCCTATTCCCCTACATGAAAACTCATCCTGGCAAAGAGCTGTCCCATCTTAACTTGGACGGAAACTACTGAATTCTGAATATGAACAAATGGCTATGAATTATTACACTGAATAACATCAAAGAGCCTAGAAAGTAAGCAAATGAAGCAGGTACTATACAATATATCATACGGCAAACAATACAAGCTGAACAATATAAGGTAAAGAATTGGTCAGCTCCTCACAAATATTTTTCTCATTTTAAAATCAGAATTGTTGCTGCCTTTTTAATCTTATGAAAGTTTTAGGGGCATGACGCTCTGTGACATTTAATGGGGAGCCAACTCTTTTTTTAGCTCGGATAAGAATGGCACTGCTGTGCAACCACTTTGCGGCCCATGTGAAAACATCTAAGCAAGGCACAGAGAAATCAGTCTTCCTGCTTTTAAACACCACTCATTAACAAAAGCATCTGGAGCTAGTCTGGTACTAAAATACACTCATAGCAAGATGACGCTGCCTATGTGGCACTAAGTAAATAGTTCTGTATCACATTTGTTTCAGAGCTGACAGAACACAAAACAAACAAACTCATTTAAATCCCTCTTCCCTCACCCTTAGTTACGAGCCACGACCCTACCATTGGTACCATTACAACTGCTTTGTAAACTAGCTCACTGAAAAGATCTGGCTTAAAGTAGCTGGGTTGAGATGGAGGTGAGACACTTGCTTTGTTTGTTTCTTTAACTGAGGACAGTTCACTAATCCAGTTTACAGCATGGTCACACACAGATGCATAGACACAAGTAAGAAGGCAGGATACAGCAATGACAGGGCATGACTTTAAGTGTTTTGACACTGTAGCAAGCCCATCAGGGAACTACACTTTCCACATACCCCAAGGAGAGGTTAAGGGAGCGTAAGAGCAGTTTGGATACCAAGAAAAACAGAACATTGCATTTTTATAAAATCTATTCACTTAGCACTTATAACACTTTACACACTACATCAAAATACCCAGGACACTACCCTGAAGCGCATACACTAACTTGACACTATAACTAATAGCAGAACCCTAATCTACTCAACGAATGAGTCTTCCAGAGCATAGATAGGGAAACAGAGCATAGAGGAATGAAGCTTCTTGAAAACAGAAATACAGCAAATGACAAAACCATTCTTCCAGGCAATCCCCTCATACCTGGAGGATCTATTCATTATGTCCCTTGACTGCCTCCCCACACCACAACTCCAAGTCCCTTAGCACTACGTACCCAAACTCACATTTCTTCCTTTAGCCTCTTACCTCTCCTGCTCCATTGTCCTACCTATCATGTCTCCAAAGCAGGACTTTTTATCCCATCCTCTTCTAACTCTGACTATCCCATCTACTCAGCATCTTTTCCTTTACTTCCCAACCCTCCTTAATATATACGACATATACAAGGAATTGTGTCACATCACAAATACAAGATAGCTTATTCTTTTTCAGAACAGCCAATGTGAGGTAGTCTAATGTGAGAAGGCTACCCAGGCTAGTTTTCCAAGACTCCAGGCAGCCACTTTGACTGCTAATGTCAAAGACAAGGTCTGTGTGTTAATGAAACTAGAAACTATTGCCTTGTCTCATGTGGTGAATTCCTGCTTTGCTAGGTCTTGGCATGAAGATTAAAGACGGTGTGGTCAGAACTGAAAGGTATAAAATCAAATGCCCTCAAACCAAATACTTACTGTTTAGTGGCCTCGACCACTAACTCCAGGAGCTGTTTCCAAAGCACACCTTAGTGATAACACACTGAATTTCTTGGCTGGAGGAGGAGGGGAAGATATTTTCCAGCCCCTCACATGTTCCTCCATCATATATTTGAGAAATAGAACCTGAACATTAACGAAAGGCTTGGTATATTCAGTGGAGATTAAAGGCTGCATGCTCAAATAGGCACTAACTTTGGTGGGTTGGTCAAATTCTCCCTACAGTTGTTTTATTCTGGGAACCCCACAACGGAGAAAAGAATTCTTTTGATATTCACATTTCAAAGAGCACACTTTTGTGAATATTTTCAATAGAAGATGATAGCACTACTGATTTATATAGACTGTGCATAAACCTACACATGCATATGCACAAACATACATGCACAGTATATACATATGTATATGTAGAACTATCTGTAACAGAGGATGAGATCCTTTCATTTTGCCTTTTGTGCTGCTCACTCTAGGAATCTATCCTTGATCTTGACAGAACTGATAGTTTATAATGAATACTTTTCCAGCTTTCATGGCTGGCATCAAGGAAACACCTGGGAGTAAGATTTGTTCACTGTGGTTTTGTGTATTTCTTTTTTAAAACATAGTTACTGTGCTGTTTGCCTCTAATGAACATTTTTATTGTGTTTAAATATTTTATTGATTCAGGCAAAAACAAAACAAAAGAAAACAAACAAGCAAACAAGAGGGTCTGCTGTGCTTCTGCAAGTGGAAAGAGACCCTGGAAGGCTAAAGAAACTGGGCTAAAGTCAGGAGATGTGCTACAGACTATACTACACATTAGCTACAACATATCACATTTAATAATGCCCCATTTTTCCTTTAGTTACTTAGATAGAAAGAAAGAGATAGGAAAAGGGTGATAACTCTCTTGAAAGCCCTGACTCCTATTTTAAGTACTTGCATGGTCCTCAGAATCATGGTATTCGCTTTCCATTATATTTATCTCCACAACAATCCTGTGCGATTCAAAATATATTCTTTCTCATCTAACAGAAAGGAATCGATGCATTAAGAGGCTAAATGATCTATTTAGGATGACGCCAGAAATTTCCAGCAAAGCTCTAAGAATCTCACATAGAAGATACTAACATTTTGAAGTATAGCATATTTTGTTGCATCAGTTTAATACAACTGATATTAATCCCAGAAATAACACCAAAAGGAGGATAAAATACCAGATGTACAGCACAGTAAACAGAATATTTGAAGGAGAAATTTAGAGACACAATACTCCATTCATTCTATTTTAAGGAACCAAGCCAGCACAGTCAGATAACATTCACATTCTACATTGATGTGGTCAGACTTCCTTTGTCATTATGACATTCCTTTCTTTCTGTGTGTTTGTCTGCTTGAGATTTGAAACCTCCTTGAATCTAGGTAACAGACTTAAAAGTGCCTATTCCAAGATTGGAACTATTTCCAATAACAACTACTGTTCTAAGTAAGTTATAGAGATTAGAAATAGAGCTAGCTGAAAAGGCATGATGTATTTTAGGTGATCTGTTTTCAAATGCTTTTGACTAGATCTGTAAACTAAATAGTAAAAAAAAAAATAAATAGAAGAATCAAGGTATCTCACAAAATCAAGAAGATATGTTTCACAGGTACAGGCTTTGTTATTCAATCTAAAAAGAGAAGTTGTAACCTACAGTTAAAGCCCTGGTTTGCTATTTTTTTTATATGTACGAAAAATTCTTATTAAATAGTCTTAAAACACAATCAGCAAGTGAGGTCTTACTCTATCACCTCTTTGCAAAAGTACAAATTCCACACAGGGTAGAAACCAGTGAAGAGTCAGTCCCTCGTTGACATGCAGATTAGCAGGAAGAGGCTATTTCAAGGCCAATGAAATGCTTACATGAAAGCCCTAGTGCTTTATAGGCAGTTTAAGAAAGCATCTATGGAGTCTGTAAATCTCAACATCCTCCCGTAGTCTACTGCTCCAGATGAGCACGGAGAGGAACAGCATTCTGCAGGATATTTTTGCTTCCTGTGATACCTTGCATTTTAGTCTAGCCCATCTCTGGAAAGAAGCTTCACTGGAAGTTCAATCAATTCCACAGCTTCAAATGTGTTTTAAAACCAGCATACATGAAAAGGGGAATAAAGGGGAGCTTCTAATTCTCTCTCTTTATGAATACTTATGAAAATATGCGGATCAAAGCCTCTTCCTCTGCAAGTAAATTTCAAGACTCCTGTAGGACTCAAAGGAAAAGTATTAGAACTCATTTTATATTTCAGTTAGCATAAAGCACATGGTCTCACAACAGGCTTTTCCCTAATTTTCAGGGAACTGCTTCAGAAATGGAGCAAAGCAGTCTAAGCAGGGTCCTTCTGCCTGCACAACAGGGGAAAAGGTTATCAGAAATATAATACACATTCAAGCTATCTCTGTCATTACCTTAACGACCAGGTCTAGCTACCTTATGCATGTGAAAAGTATACTTAAAGACAGAAACAACCCTAGGTTAAACATAACCTCCTGAGCTCCCTCCTTGCAAAAATGAGCACCAGCCAACCTGGTATCTGCCAAAGCCCTTTTGACCTCAGAGTTATTGATCATACTGAACATTTGTTCCACACATTGGTTTCAGGTCACAACTCTTCCCAATGACTGCCATTTCTCCTGGAGAAGAGTTGCTCTGTTGCTAAGGGATTGACCACGATGGAGAAGTTCTATGTTCAACACTCAGCTGATCTAAAAGGGGGCTGTCAACCCAGACAAATACATCTGACCTGAGAGTCTCTTCCTAAACTCCGAGTTGCCCAGAACCGAAGCAGTCACGTTAGTACAGGGCAGTGCCTTAGCTACCATGGCCGTCCTCCTGAGGGTGAGCTCCTCAGCAAGACATTCTGGCACAGGCAGAGGGCTGCACCAACACTTCCCAGGTCAGCACTAGATAACAGCTCCGCAGCAAGCAGGGCAGGCTGAGGACCATGAGAAACCCACCTAACTCAGAAAGTCATATGACCTTTTCCTGCACCATCCTTTATCTTTCCTACTCACATACCTGTCAAGAGATTTGGGAGAAAAAGAAGTTACATGTACAATGTCTGCTCTATATGCAGGACAGAGCCCCAGTGGCTACTGAGGTTTTATCTTTTGGGTGAAGTTCTCTTTCCAGAGAGATAAAAGTAGTACCACAACAGGATAACCAGGAAAGGAACACAAAAAAAATTGATTTGGAAATACCTTTTTGGATGTTATTCAGAAGCAAGGAAGAAAAGAAAGCAAGAGAAAGTAATTAACTGAGACTTAATTAAGAAACTTCCTCTGCTTAGGAGAAGGGGAGTTTATGCTAGTAGGAAGAAGCTAGTTTTGAAAAATACCTGCACCCATTAAGTAGTACTGCAAAAAGAGAAGAGAACACTGAATTCTGTTGAGAGAGCACCTTGCAGCTTTCAAAACCTGCCCAGGACCCTGGAAAGTCACTGGTAACAACAGTTTAGTGTGGGGACAAAACTAATGTTATCTCTTATTACATCCACTCAAATGCCACATAACACCAAAAACTCCAATAACTAGCCACAAATTTCACAAAACTCAAAACAGGGTAATAATGTGTTTTGAAATTTTGGTGCACATCAGTCCTTTCTTTTCACATTTACAGACATTTTGAGAAGAAAGAAATGGCAGTTCTGGCACAGACTCGATGCACAATTTAAACAAATCATTTAATCTTTCTGAGTCTTAGTTCCCCAGCAGTAAAAACCAGGCAACAGTTCATTTATTCTGTTCTTTGTCTCATTTACATAGGTTGTAAATGCTGAAGGGCAGGAGCCATCTCTTCTTACGGATTTGTGCAGTGTCTAATACAATAGACATCCGAACACAGCAGGGCCTTCAAGAGCTCTCTCATGTTTGAAGTATATTCAAAAGTATATTGTTCCATTTTATGTATGTCTCCCAGAGCTTATTACAGTGAGAACTAAATAAAGATTCATGATCACTGAGTATAATTTAGTGTCAGAAATGGAGGGGTCAAGAAAAGCTCCTATTGACAATTGTCTGTTTTCTCTTTTTTTTACAGATTACCAACAATACAGCATGCGGGAGAGAAAAGGGGAAACAGAAGCCAAACCTGTCTTTGGTGAATAAATAATAGCAAAAAGCTCCTATGAAATGTCAGACTAAGTTCTGCAGTCCTAAATTGCCTACAAAAAAAAAGTTTCCCTAAATTACCTACCAAAAAAAGTTTCCATAAATTGGTATTAATGAAGAACAACCCTCTCACTTTGTCTGGCAGGAAGAGCCACCTTTTCTAAGTGAGAAATGCATGACAATCTAGAAATCCTATTAATAACATTAGAGTCCTGAACTTTAAAGTATTAATGAATGGACGTGCACCCACGCTGTAATCATGAATTTCAGCATTGCCTTTGATGCTTCATTGGTCACAAAGCTCTTACAAAATGTTTGAAGTGTCTGACTGTGTAATAATGATTTATAATTCTCTTGAACCAAAGCAAAATTTGCTAGTAAAAATCATTTTTGAAATAAAAAATAAATTGTGACTGGAGGGTCTGGGTTTGTTTCAAAAGGAGATCACCCACAAGCAGCAAATTATTTAAAAAGCCACTGGTTCTAGTGTTTTGAGATAGGGAGCATACAACTCAGAATTTCAAAGTAGTGTTAATTAAGATCAGTTTATTAAAACGTCAATCTTTTTAACCAAAAAATTCCCTACCATGAATACTAGCTGCAAGTTCCTTTATGTTCAACTTTTCATGAAGAAAATTATTTTTCCTCATACCATATATTCAGCTTTATCCCTTTCCTACTCTTCCTTTCGCCCCCCCCATCTCTTCTGTCAGGGTTTACTTGTAGAATAAGTGGTCTTGTATGTTTGTTGGATTACTGCCTCCCCCCTCCCCTCCAACTATCAGAAAGGTCTCCGAATTACATTAAAACAGCTGTGCTTGGCATTGAAAAAAAAAAATCTTTAAGTTTCATGAATTTTTTTCTTCCTTTTCAGCTCAGTCCAACGGCCACCGGAGACAATGAAAAGAATATTTTTTACTTCAGAACAATGTGGATCAGGCCCATATTTGAAATTAATTTCATAGCTTTATTATCCTGAGTGCTTCCATTCCAAAACTTCTCTTTCTCAGAAAGTGTGAGGCCAGAAATGAACCTAGCAACAGTATGCCCTCATTACTCTCTAAACAGTTATTTTTGCAAAAATATTTATCAGTCCAATATTTTAAAAAAAAAAAATCTGCCAAGGAAAAAAGAATGGACACGGTACAGCTGGAGAGTCCTGGTTTGGACATGGTGACATCCCTCTGTATTTCTCTCAGGAATTGGAGCCAAAGACAAGGGGCAGTGTTGGAAAAAAAATGTAAATAACTTTAGTCAAGTTCTTCCAAGTCCACACACCAAATAAGGGGGTTTATTTATTTTGCTAAATATTGCCATTCCTTCTTTGAAAACATAGTGGCTGTGAAAAGAGTTATTGAGTCAGAGAATTAACTGTTCAAGGCACATGTTGTGGCCAGCTGCGGAGCCAAGCAGAGTGATTCTGCCCTGGTCTCTGATAAAGCCTCTTCTGCTTATGCTAGAACAGGAAGAGGAACTGAATTTCTTCCCAGGTAAGCAGCCTGTAGCTATATGCAGCATTCATATGTGGCTGCAATCATAGCCATCTTAGGCACAGCTATGATAAATGTGGTTCAAATTTTAGCAAAAGGAACCTGCTGAAGCCAAGAGCAAGATGTCAGCTTCTCTCGAGACAAGTACCAAAGCCATTCACAAAACCAACATGTAATGAAGAAGCTTGTAAGCACCTGAAACCACATCCTCGGTGTCACTCTTACAGTGTTCAGTTCACAGACAACTGAGATTCTTCCGGCTCTTTTGCAGAGTAATCACATGTATTATTTAAAAAAAAAAATAAATGTGGCTTTTGTTTTGCTGGGGTTTTTTTGTTTGGTTGGGTTTTGGGTTTGTTTTATTTAAAGTTTTCATCAGGATCTTCCCCATGTGGCCCAAATTAAATTGACTATTACAGAGTTAAAGCAAAGAGGATATCAATATAAAAATATAAAACACATAACAAATCAATCGGAGAGCACATGCACATGCTCACTGGGCAGGAAGGGCAAACAGGGCAGCCCTATTCTAGGCCAAACTGATCTTGCAAACCAAACTGCATCAAAATTCTGGCATGAAGTCTCAGAACATGACTACTCTTTTCCTAGCATCTGGAGAATGAGGGATTCTACCTTAAGTTTTAGATTGACTTTAGATTTAGACATTCATTCGATTGTGTTCCTTAAAATTATCTTCAATTACATGTGCCTCAAATGGGAATTAACTACCTGGATTTTTAATTGCAAATTAAAAATTATTTCCTCACATTTCATTGAAGTGGTGGGCTTCTGTTTTTAATATTTGTGATAAACATTAGGGTTTCTTTCCTTTCTCAACTTTTACAAGGAATTCCTTTATTTTTTATTTCAAATGAAGCTGCGTTGCTGAAGGAGTTACTACAAAGCAGAGGCAACAAGCAGTGCTTCTATCTGTGTCTACAGATTCAGGGCTGAAGGAACACCAGAAATCCAAGTAGAAGGCCAAGAATGGAGATGATCTGTGACACTCCACAGCAGAAGAAATCCTTATTCACTGTCACTGTGAACAAGAGAATTACACCTTCTGTCTTAACTTACCTATAAATTGTTGGAAAAGACATGTGCTAGGATATGCCACCATAAAGAAAATTATGCCAGGAGGAAGGCATTTCCTAAGATCTCACTAAGCTGAGACAGAAGGACAACAGCCTTTCTCTCCATTAAGGTTCAGGATATTATCCTGTATCTTTGAGAAATACACAGCATAAACAGAGCAGACATCATCCCCTTATTCATTTTTGTCTTTTCTTCCTTGATTCTTTGCCTCAAGAAAACAATGAAAGAATGGGATGCCACTGCTTAACTACATGTTTATTTCCCACCCTCTTCCCATCAGCTCCTATTTCCACTTGTTCCTGTTATCAGAACAAATCCTGAACCCGTCTTACAATTCCCTTATGGGGACCCATACAAATTCACTAGAACTACAGGCTAACACTTGTCAACTCCTCTTCCTATTATAAAATAGTACAAAGGCCTCAACTTGATGTCCTGTACTGGTGATGGGAATCTTGCTGTTGATTTTAGCAGAATCCCCATTTTCATAAATCTAAGATATGCTATGGCTTATTAAATTATGTCCTATAATACAAAGAAGCTTTCCTTTTTTCATCTGCAAATACAGTTTTCAGATGAAATACTGTGGAAAGAAAATACAATAGACCTGTAACCCTCTACAGCACTAACCACTGATTTCTGGCCCCCAGAAAAAAATGCTACTAATAAACAAGGTGAGCCATAGTGCTACTTTCAGTTTTTTCATCCAAAGGAAGAGAAAGATTTCATAAAATCATAGACATACCTGTCTCATCAGCCACTAGAATAGCAACTTATTCTATGTGCTCTTAACCTCATTGAGCTCTGATGTACAATTTGATACAGCAAACACCTCTCCAGTAAATTCTTCCTATGTCAAGCCTTAAAGCGGAATATTAATATAACTTTTGGAGAAAACTATGAAGTGCTACTTCTAAACAAACAAACAAACCGTTTTAAGGGGTAAGGGAATAGTCACACTCAGCACTAATATATTCACTCAAGACAGATTGCAAAGTTGTTTGCCAGTATGGCTATCATTATTGCTTTCAACAAAGCCACTTTGAGTCATTTAAGTACAAAGTAATCCTCAAAAATGTCCAATTTTATTTTTATTCAAAAGTTTTCACTGTAAAAAGTTTTTTTCATAAAAAGTACAAAAAGTTGACCTGTCAATTGCTCATATTATATATTTTTATATAAACTATTACTATAGTATATATTGTATATTATATTTAACATATTATGCATGTGTATATAATATTTATGTTATCTATTAAACATTGGGGATGTATACCTACAGATATACTGTCATGAACCAAAGCAGACTAGAGACACTCATATCAAGTTCAGTCAGGACCTTAACACCAGATGCATCACTTCAGTTAAAAGGTGTAACTGGTGTCTTCATATCCTGTTCAATTACCAAAACCCAATCTCATTGGCCTTAACTGATCTTTACTTTATCTAAATTTATGTAAAATAAGTATTACTGCATACAGATTAAAATCTGTTTCTTTTGTATTTGAACCAGTTATATTCAGGCATAAAAACTGTTTCCACCTAAATTTCTCTTTTTAAGTCATGGATAAGCATCACAGCACAAGCTCCTACTCTGCTTCCCATGGAAGAAGGACGACTCTGGTAATCACTGGTTGATTCAAGGGAATTGATAGATGACAGAAATGCACTGAGGAAAGACAGTCTCAGATCCATCACTACAAGAAGTACGGTTCTCACTGTTATCCTGTCATTTAAGGAACATGCTATTCCAGATCCTAAATCGTTTTAACTAGCTCATCTTCTGACAGGCTTTTAGCTTGTAGAGAGAAGTATTCTTTTTCTGCTGATTTCCACCAGGTTTCCCTGTTTGCTTGGGCATAGACAGAACTGAGTGTAATGTAAATACATTTTCAAAGTCTGGCAATTTAGCTTCCTCTCACTGAAGTCAATGGGATTTTTGCCCAGAAGTTCAGTCCTTCCACTTTGAGACTAAACATTTCCTGCCTCCACTCCAAGGCTGGTTTCTTTGGGGGTTTGTTTTTTTTTTGGTTGGTTGGTTTTTTTGGGGGGGTTTTGTTTGTTTGTTTGGTTGGTTTTTTAGGTAGAAGAAAGCAACTAAGCCTGGCAAAATGCCTTATCAATTTATGCCCCAAAACACTACAAGACACATTAGCTGAAATAACAAGCCACCATTTGCAAAATATGAACTATCTTTAAGCACATTCCCTAAACCTGTTTATTGAGACACAAAAACCCCAACAAAACAAATAACACATCTAAAATCCGCAGGAAGTAAATGATGCAATTCCTTCCATCCTCACATGATATCATGGCAGGGGGAACAAACCACATTAAAATCTGACAAACATAGTAAGACTAAGTTTTCAGGTACACTTTGTTTCTACTACAGGTACAAAATCCTATTGGTCATCTTTCCAAAACTTTCTTCATCATACAATATATTTCTATTAGCTGCTCCTACATTATAATAAATACTCACTTTGCAAAGACTTTAGAAAATTACTTATTTTTCATAGTTGTTATTAAATGAGATACACTAATAGTCCAAATCCTGTTTCACTGTAAATACCTGGAAGAGGCTTTATCTCCATTTGAAATGCTACAAACCTCCTGCCAGTCTAAGTCAAGCAGCCTATTTTCCAAAATTAAGGCAGAGCATAATCTGGTAATTTATCATTTAGAAAGCAAAACAACCAAATATAGAATATTTGCTACAATATTCCAAGCTGGCCATATTTTAACCATTGCAAGAGGTTAACATATGTGTATTCTTGGTGAAAACATGGAGTTTTAAGTATCTGTATCTTTCCATTTATATTTCTGTATGTTCTGTATTTTATATATTAATTTACTTTTCTGTATGTATACATAAACATGCCACACTTATATGGCAAATATTTAATATATATGTATAAAAAAATCATTCGTATCATGGCTATACAGAAAGAAGATGCAGCATCCAAATCAATTCTGATCATCACTTAGGCAGGATACCAGCTTTTAACAGGAATTGATTAATATCAGTAGAAAGATGACAATGAAGACCATTATAGCGAGATCCCTACTTCCAGCAAAATACGGTACTGACATAGTAATCTAACAACTGTTAATGTTTAGAGAGGCACCAAGGAGCCAATCTGCATGAAATCAGATTTGAACACAAGTCATCTTCACACAAAAGTTCAAGTCAATGCAACAGGTTTTACAGAACCAGGATAGCTCTATCCAGAAAAAACAGGGATGAACCGGAGATGCCTTAAAGATTCCAGTGTTTTGAAGCAGAACATCACTTGTTTGAGCACCATTAGCCAAGCACAAAGAGACACTGCAAGCAGGGTATACTTAACTAAGAAGTATAAAGCAATTATTGGTTAAACACACGCAGAATATAGCAAGGACTTACCAAGCTACGAAGCCAAGCATTACAGCTCACCATCCCAATAAGGCAGCTGGGCAGTGTTCCCAGGCCAGGCAGGCAATGATCTGCCTCCAGAGCTCCCTGGAAGGCATTCTCAGCAGGGCTGAGTTGTCACTTTCTATCAGCTCCATCAACACAGACTCTGCCCCCTGTTCCCTGACTCCCCTTTTCCTTTTAGGATTCTATACCTTTCCATGCTGGCTTTTTTTCCTCTAGAACACTTGAGCTACTAATGACCCTCTCAACAATCATGTGTCTTCCTGTAATTTTTTACCTTTCTTACCTCTTTACAGATGTTTATCACAGGTCTTCTTTAGCAGCTACAGTTCAAATTAAGCAGCTATGCTATATCAGAGCTGGGTCTGGAATCGTTGGTACTCAGGCAATTTAAACCACGGATGCAGGGAAGCTTACTGCAGGAGTTGCAGACAGGGCACTACACATCTCTCTGATAAATCCAAGTTTCCAGTATAAAACAGTCTAGAACTTTGCAGGGATCTAGATGTCAACATTGTGAAATCAGCTTCTTGTTATACACAGCAGCTTTCATGATGGCATGCTTGGTACAGTTATACCCAGGGATTACAATGAAGTAACACAATGATAAAGTGTGCCCGACTTCTAAACCAGCTTCCCTTATCGACCTGGGGCCCACTGCCATTGGACTCTGAAGTCTCCTTTGTGATGCTGGAAGTTAAGCAAAGCCAAGTAACTCACTGTATAGTAGCACGTTACACAAACATTTTAAAAACGTTCAGCTGGATCTCACTGTTTGTGGAGAACAGTGTCATCTTGTAGATATACACCATCTTCAAGAGCTTTTTTTTTTAAACTGAAAAAGGAAGGATTGTCACATAACTAAGACAGTGGAGAGTTAGGAAATTTAAGCAAGGGTCCAAAATCTATCCCAGGCATAGACACGGGAGGAACAAAGTACTCACAAGTCCATGCACAGCTAGTATCAATATATTACTGCCTAGATTTCAAACTGAGGACAGACTTAGCTTCTCTGTGCATCTCTGGAAAATGAGAAAAACTACTTCCCCTTTCTAAACAGATAGTCTCAGGTACGGTACTTCAGTACTTCTTCAACACTTACAGATTCTCAGGTAGAACGCATTGACACTACATAAATCAAACTATTATTCTATTATTACCTATTTAACACCTAGTTAAACATTACTTAACCCACTGGCATAAACCCAATACATCCCCATTAAGTTAAATATTGCTAATGCACTATTGTTTAAATTAAGCACTAGTCTAAGCAGCAGTAAATGCCATTCACTGTCATTAGGGTAAATTGGTTCCCTGGGCAACATAGCGGGAATGCAGGTGTCCTGATTACATAGGTCCTCGTTAAGTATAGTATACTGTTTCTTCAAAAATGGAACTCAAGCCGATTGTGACAAAAAAGTCCACTATTCCTTTTTGCAGTGAGGATGCACAAACACAACTACCAGAATGTACACATGCCCATCTCCCTGCAGCAACTCCCAGATCCCTTTACAGAACAATGTTTGTCAATTGTGTCATGGCTTAGCCAAAGGCCCCGAGCATAGAAGAAGCTCTACTCAGATACGGATCTGTGCGAGAACAAGGAACTATTGAAGCCAGACGTCATCCTGCAGAGAGCTCTTTATATGACTGAAACCTTGAAGCAGATAAGGCTCCACACAGATGGAAGTACTGCTCCTGTAGTAAATTGCTGGACCAGAGCTTGAGATTATAATCACTTGCTATTTATCAAGGATTGTGTCTTCTGTGAAGACCCTAGTATACCTCAGGGGGCTAAATAATAATGAGATATACTGTATCACACACACCTGAAGTATTACAGATCAGCTGTGATAACACTTTCACGTTCTTATTGCATTTTTCAGTTACTAATGTGACCAAATAGCCTAAAGCGTATTAGCTTAATAACCATAAAAACACCACAGATTTACAAAAATGGGCTACTTTTCTTTCCTTTTTAAAAGGACTACAGGCTTTGAAATGCTAACTTAAGTATTTTTATTTCTGTTCAATAAGGGATTCACGCATTGGAAGAGTTAAGGAGTGACAGTAGTGCTGAGAATCATATGAACTGCTCCTGTTTGCAACTACTTCATGGAACTGAACGACTGCTGGTGATCCTTGCCTTGGGGTTAGCAATTCAATATCTGTTTTGGTTTTGTTTTGGTTTTTGTTTGTGTTTGTTTTTTTTTCTTGACAATATGAACTCTATGCATCATTTACATAATGCAACACACTTGCATTCTTTTGCTGGGCTTCAGAATTTAGATTAGTAACAGAAACATGAGTTACACTGGTTAAACAATATAAATGTCATCCATTAAAATATTAGTTTTAACTCATTGTCCCAGTGCAATCTTTTAAATAGAACATTTTCAGCCCAGAGATGCAGTTCCTTCCACACAGCCCTTTCTAATAAAATTATACACAGACTGAATGACATTGAGAGGTTTATTGATTCTACCTTCTATTGATAATGAAATCCAAAGCAATTAATTCTACAGAACCTACAGCAAAGCAAGAACATTAAGATTTTAAAATGTGGCTATGCAATAAACATTAAAGATTTGTATGTTAAGATTCAACTAGAGAAACTGAAATGAAAAATGGGATCATACAAAGGCAGCAAGCATTTTACGTAAATAAAGCATCACACAGGTGCAAACTCACTAGCTGTATGAATACGTGCACATGTAAAGACGAGGAACCTAGGAGGACTAGGTTCCTTCATTAGTCATTCCTGAGGCCCTCAGAGCAGCAAGCATCATATGCTAAGATGTCAAA
>NW_009634624.1:351-18275 GCF_000690535.1 Cariama cristata | reverse complement strand
GCTCTTCTCCCCCCTCATTCCTCTTAACTAGCAAAGCCAACAGTCAGGCAACAAATTTATGACAAAAAATATAGTAAACCTTACACAAGAGTTTACCTATAAGCTTTTATATAGGAAAGAGATGCAAGAGGAAGGATTCTGAAGGTGACTGCTATGAGTAGGTTTGGATGAAGTCCATTGCACTTTGAAAGCAGATATATACAGCAAGTCATTCTACTCAACTCCTAACACTGCTTGATCTCTACCAAACGTATGCAGCAAAACCACAGAAAAACTGAAAAATTGCCTAGTTTTGAATTTTGTTTTAAGCTTGAAAACCATTGTCTTTATGAAAAGATTTGCTAAGAGACTCATGAACAACTATCCTGGTTTGGCCGGTTTTAGGCATGTCAAGACTGAGTAGTGAGTGACAAAAGGGTGCTACTATAGGAGATCTTAGCATTTTGCCAGTGTCTTAATATGCAGGTAGCTAGATGTTGGAGGAAGTTTCACCTCCCCATATGCTGGGAAATTCTGCTATAAATTTTAATATATTATCAATGGAATCTAGCATTGCCAAACACAAGCATTCAGAAAGTTTAAGCCAGACCATTATCAAATCATGAGATTGAACTAGAGATCATGAGCTTTGAAATATACTCAATATGCATTTCCTCCTACTGACTCTTTCATTTCTAAGATTTACATCACATTTAAATATCATTTTGAGATATTCATGGACAACAACAAAAAAGGAAAAGAGGGAGAGAAATACAGAGTGGGAAAGAAAAAGCTTCTTGCCTCCAGAATTAAAGAAAACTGGAGTAGTAAGTGAAGCAGTAGCAGCTGACAGAAGAGCCTGTTCTCCCTAACCAAGTCCTTTAGACTATTTAGTTTACTATTTAGTGAACCAACACCACGTTTACAGTGCCTGTAAGGGGGCAACTGGAGTTCACACAGACACATGGGAAATAGTTTGAACGCTGGTAGAAGTGCACTAACAGTGCACACAATAGGCCATGCCAGAAGCATTCAGCCAATATTGCAGCCACAGTTTAGCAAACCAAGCTCAGTGCTGCACTAGTTTCGCAGCCACGGGTACTTGAAGTTTTCTTAGTTAAAATTTATTTTAGCTAAGAGATTCTATATGTATTGAGTATAGTACATTGCATTACTTTCTTATCATTTCAGTTCCTTATCTAATCTGGAATAATCTCTTTTTTTCCCCCCTCATCTTTACTTTCACTTGTCTGATCACAGGAAACATCTCAGAATAACGTCTTACCTTTTGTTAATTCCATTTAGTTTTTTTAAATCAGGCATATGGAAAACACCCAAGGTAACAAAGCTAAATCACGAGTGGCATTTGCAGGCACAGCGCCCTAACCAAACATTGTACAATTCTACAAGACAGTTGTTGAAATCTCGTAAGCACTTGCAAAGTTTCCTAGATACTGAAGCCACCCACTGCTGTGGAAGATGTTTGCAAGCGGCAATGTGGTTGGAATTTTGACCCTTTGCATAAAAAATAGAAAGGTTCAGTTCAAGCCGCAGAGTCTGAGACTTGTATCTTGAAAACATCCTAAAAGTTCAGTACTGACACAGCTTCTCCCCACAGCAGAAATAATAACAGTATTGGTAAAATGCAGTAACATGATTAACTTACTAGGCAGAAATCTTAACATAAATACAGAGGTAGCCTACAACTTAAAATATCAGTTTAAGCTCGGATTTCTAGAAACAAACTTATGTGAGAACCTGCCAAAATAGTCACAGAAATTATTCTACCTGATTAAACTACTTATAACTTAAAATAAAGGAAATAGCAACTACGTAACAGACCACATAACCTGAAAACAAAAAAAGCACTGAAAGAACAGAAACAGGCAAAAGGCCAGAAAGATAAACATAGAAGTGTAATTTCTGCAAATCAGGGGGGGAAAAAAAAAAAAAAAAAAGAAAAAAAGTAGCTCCAATACCCTCTTTCTCAGTAATATTGTATTTCTGAGCTGGCTCCTCCCATGATGGGCCTTAGCAACAATGCAGCCACTTCGAGCACATTCAGCCATGACTTCTTCAGATAAAAGAAGCGGAAAGGAAAAAGGAGAGAGACACAACAGAATGCCACTCGGCACAAGAGTGTCTACTACTTCCACTGCTAAACGCCAGTGACTTTTGTCTTTGTGCTTATGGGCAGGAAATCCTAGCTCCTTTGCCAAGGAGCCCATCATATGGTGATTATGGGAGGAGGGGATTTCCATCTGCCTTATTCCCGTAACAACTCTGGCCACTTTCAGAAACCATGTGAAAGAGTTCAAAAACACTATATTGTGTGAACCTGGTTCCAGCCAAACGCAATCAATCTGCATATTTGCTGTGAGGACAGTCAAATTATTGCCATACCTTTTTTTTTCCCCCCAGATGTGCTGTATCCTTGTGCTTCCTGCTGATCTGAAGAAGTGCAGAACTTCTGACCTCAATGCATTCTGACTTGATAACGGATTGGTATTCACTATATACATACTGCATCCCACCAGGTAATGAAAATTGCTCCCACCAGTTGAAAAGCTAGCACTTACAAATATCTGATTGTGGAACGCATTTCGAATCTCAGCAATCCTTCAGAACAATACAGGTTTCTCTGAACCTGGCCAACCCTCAAAAGTGTTGCCACAGTCTCCTCCTGCAACATGATGGCAATAAGATCAGCCTGAGCTCTTACGTGCAACAGTGACCTGTTTCAGAACAGGGGCAGAACAAGACGACTACAATCAGCAAGATAAGCCCAAAAGAAAAGGAAGGTGGCTAGATCTGGTCATAGGTCAACAGAGGTTCCTGGAATTATACCCATCTCCACATGCTTAACATCTGGTCCTAACTCCTCACGTCCTGTTAAATAAATGGGGACAGGGAAGGCTTGTGGTTGGAAGATACTGCACTTTGGCTTGCCCCAGTCCTCAAAAGAGAATGCAGTTCTCTATCCTATGGTGTAGTCAGGGTTGGCACTAGGAGAATAAGGGAGCTGTAAATCAGTCCCCTCCTCCTTCCTGTGCCACGCAAACCACAGCAGAAAAGAGAATCTGGACCCTGCTCCTTTTATATTCTAGAGGGCCTACACCCTAATTTACTCATTAAAGAAGTCTTGTCGCCTTTCTCTGCCCCTTATGGAACATTGGTGATTGTACAACATCATGCATGCTGTGAAACCTCTTCTTTACTCACTCATCCAAACATCAACTTCACTCACAGCTTTGTACAATGCTCGAGATGAACTAAAACAGTTACCTCAGAATCAAACACTATGCATGACAAAGGAAAGCCGTGATTGAGGAATAAATAAATAAATAATTGTTGGGCTGTCAACTGAGACAAACTCTATAAACTATTGTGTTTGCAATATCACGCTGCATGTTTCAGTGCTTGAAGTCATACAGTATATACTTTACTGATCGATTTGCATACCATATCGATCTCAAGGGTTGTATAATGTGTTTGATTTGTGGCACTTCTGCATAATTTTCTGATTAAGTTACTTATTTAACCTATTGACC
Organism: Cariama cristata; assembly: GCF_000690535.1. Classification (NCBI taxonomy): domain Eukaryota; kingdom Metazoa; phylum Chordata; class Aves; order Cariamiformes; family Cariamidae; genus Cariama; species Cariama cristata. The sequence goes on along the minus strand of NW_009634624.1, from coordinate 14,745 downwards.
TTTAGTCTTAATTAAAGAGCCTATGTAAATGTTGAGCCGCAATCAACTTGCACACTACTGAGTGGAATTTACATCTTGTGGAATTTACTTACTCTTTAAGGCTTCACACTGACACTGTGTGGTATGCAATGGACATTTTCATCCTTTGCAGTTTAAATTTGTGAAGCATCCTAGGAATCTAACTGCACTTCCAACAACTTTCAAACAAAATTCGCATAGGCATTTAGTCCTTTAAAAAAAAAAAAAAAAAAATCACACAACAGAAATTCCTACTTTGAAAGCCTAAAAGAGAAAGAGCAAGTTTAATCTGTGTTTAGTTTTCTTACGCAACTAGTCACCTGTACTAATACCTGTTGAACATTCAAGAACTCAGTTTTGGATCAGATCTCTACACCAGGTACACCTATGCTGTGCATACCCAACAAGAAGTCCCTGTCCTACAGAGCTGACAGCACATTACATTTGGCATTAGTCACCACTCAAAATTTTAAAGTTACAGTAGAACTGAGTATTTCTTACTAACATGGAATCCTAATTTGAGCAAATCAGTTGGTGAACAAAGCAAAAAAAACCCCAAACACACCACTGTCACTGCATTGCACTATATTCTGTTTATTATTGTTGGGAAGTCCAATTTAGTTTTAATAATTTATGGCACTTGGTTGTTCTTACTAAGTGTAATACAGTATTTTACTGATTCACTGTAAAGCTAGAGGACATCTCAATAATTCAGTTAACAAATGAACCGCAATGTTTTGTGGGTGTGTGGAAAGTGTTATGTTGATAGCGTGGAAAGTCAGCAGTTTGACAGCAGACATTAACCAAGTATTTAGAAGCTGCAGTTATACCTTCCTTACAATCATATCCCTCATCTCTCCCTGCATTTACCCCAACAAAAGGATAAAGATTAGATAAAAGAGGACAGGAAGATAATGTTCAGTAATCACTCTGAACCAAAGAGTATGACAGTGCTATGCCCCTTGAGACAGTTCTTACTGCTCCACAATGAGCAACCAGAAAAAAAAGTCACCGATTTGCTCAGTTACTGATGGCCTCAAGATCAAACTATGCCAGTGGTTAGATCCAAAGGATGTAAGTCAGAAACTAACACACAAACATAATGATGTAAAACAAGTTGGTGAATTGAAGCCGATTGGGTTGCACTCCATGCAGACAGAACTAAGAGACATTTCCAAAGAACTGAAACTAAGCCCCCAACCTTTCCATAAAACTGCTTGCTTTCCAATAGCAGTCTACATTGAGGTTACCTGTGAGAAGGTCTGTTTTCACACCAGTCTTAGTTCTCCTTTTCTTTTTTTAAGCTCAGAAAGCCTTTCTTGACTGAGGATTTTACTTCACTTCCCTTGTTTCCATATGGACAGCAGCAATCGCAGGCATTTTTTTCAAACAGCAAATACTCCTCTTATGCTATTATTTAAGCTGCTGAAACACAGACCGAAATCTTTCCTCGGTGAACAATGCCATCGCATACTGCTGACCACAAGTGACCCTGTGTTAAAACCCACAGAGTGGAGCAAACAAAACAGCAGAAGGAGGCTTAACTCAGACCAGAGGAATCGGCTCTTCCCTGCAATACATGCAAACGAGTGCAACAGCATTCTGCAAAGAGGAAGATATTACCCCTAGATTAGATCCGGAAGACCACCAAGAACAGGTGAACCTGCAACACAGGCAGGATATGTACTGGCCCTTATTATCACATGTGGATGCACAGTAAAAACTTGTGGAATTACTTGTTTTCAGTATTTATTCTCTCCCCTCTCTTCTACCTTCAGCTTCCATTCCTACCTGTATGGTTCACTTTGCCCTCTTAAAAAAATAAAATAAAGATATCTTAGTCTCCTTAATTCCACACTTTACTATTATTCCCTAAACTAGTTAGAACGCATTGTTTCCTGTTATGTTGGCTCCGTGTAACTTGTTCACTCCTAGTGCTGAATGATGCTGCTACCAAACTTTCCTCAACAACTGTTTTTTCCTCCGTGCTTCACATATTTCTCAATATGTTCTATCTGCCATTGGCAAGAGAGGAAGAGACAAAGCTACCATTCTTCTACCTTTGTCAATTAGTTTAGAGATGTGACTGAGATGCATTGAAGAAAGAGTTCAGAATTAAAACTGGATTAAGATTATCTGAACAAGGACAATAGTCATCGTGAGAGGCCTTTAAAGATGAGTTACTTCTATGAGAAACCTGCAGACCAGATTGAGGTGCAAGAGTCATATGGAACACATGCACCCTTGCTATTGGTGGGAACTGCTATGGTAGGAATGTGTTCCAGTGTAATCCAATGACACTTATCAAAAGGAAATAGTGTCATTTGCTCACCAGGGCTAATTTTGATTACTTCTTCCTTAAGCTCCACTGGAACAAGCATCAAAGTGAAAGCTCACATTCCTTCCATTGTCAGTAATGGAATAGCTCTTGATGGCTTTTTGCTATCCATGTATGTAGGCAATAAGAGGCCTCCAAGCCAGTTACCAGAGTACATAAAAAACCTCTACATTTAAAATATTCAGCTTGCTCTACAAAGAATGCACCTTGATTAGTAGAGTGTATTAAATTTCACCTACTTAACTTTGCAGCTTGATTAGTGAAGTATGCAGCTTAATCAGCACAGCATGCAACTCATGACAACATGCACCACCTAGAACTGAAACCAATGGTAGGACCCAACAGAATCCCCACTATACATCTAAGTAAAACATGTAGTGCAGGAGATTCAAAGCAGGCTCTTCGGTCTGTAAAAGAACAATTAAAATGTTCAGTTCTGGCAGCAACCTTGTGGCTTTGTAAGGTGTATGATTCAGGCTGTAAAGTTTCAACTGTCCAGTAGCTGGAGTAGTCAGGCAACAGCCAGTTTCTTTCAGTGCAAAACCAAGCAGTGCCCCCATCAGTAATGCTCGTCACTGTGACCACAACATCCTTTTACTCAACATCTACAGGCAGTACATAGAAAAATCCAACTTTCAGTATTTAATTTTAAGGACATGATTCCATGATCTCAGGGAAATTAGGGGGAATATTTGAAGATAGCAAGCATGTCAGTAATTGAGGTAAATTCTCATTACGATTTACATACTAGCAAGCTAAATATAAGAGTTAGAAAGGGGTTCACCTCTACACAACTAGGATCTGGAGGCATTTCAGACACGAAGTAAATCGAGATTTTAAATAATCCTAAAGCTGAAGCCTGTTCAGACACAGTGTTTTGGCTTGGACTGCTTTGCTGTCTAGAAATAAAGACAAACTCCAACATAATTAGGAAGTAACTTCACTTTCAGTAGAATATAAGTACATGTTCTCTCCCCAGAGTATAAAGAAATGCAGTTATAGTTCTAGCTATCACTCTACATAGTATTTCCTTAATGATTTTTTTTGCCCCCCCCCCCCCCCACCCCCCCCCAAATAATGGTGCTCTCCCGTTATTCTATATGCTGTGAATACATGAGATGGACTCAAGAGCGGTGTTATTTATGGTACAGATTCTAAGACCGCTGCAGTTAATGGAAACATTGTGTGTTGTCTACAGGGGAGTTTTGCAGAATATGTGGCATTTACCAGAGCATAAATCTTACCAACAGAGGTACCTGTACTCACATAATTCTTAACCCACACTCTTCCTTTTGGATATTACACATTCACTAAGGAAAAGAAAAATAGGTATGTCTCTCAAACTCCCAGATACTCAGCTGTTTCTCAGCAGAACTGGATGCCATTCCCATCTCAACAAACCTAGAGCTATTAATAGTCAAAGTTTTGGCCTGGCAACTTCTGCAACACTTAGAAAAAATACAACGTCAAACTACAACAATTGTCAGACAGAGTACAGAGATTACCATTTACATGCCCTGTGTCAAAAAAAAAGCTTAAACCCACCCAACAAAAATAAAAAATATAAAAAAAAAAAATCTAATTTTTTTAATTTGTCATAAAGGTTCACATTACTATGGAAAACAAGTAAATACCAAACAGCGTCAAGCTTTGATTGTTGAGGTTTTATCTTACAGCTCCTACACAGCAAATATAAGCACACACATTAAAAAAAACTCTCAAGCTTTCAATTAAGAAGTTAACTCTCAGGTAAAAATGAACAAAAGCTGCATAGTTCACCCATCTTAAAACACGTAACTAAAAACCCAGCATCAATTCAGACCCACTTCTGAGAGGTGACGCCAGTAGAAACAAGAAGGATAAAAGACTTCAACAGTTTGGGAATCAGGACTTCAGCAGCCAACCTGAAAATCCAAATGTTAATTTTCAGACTGCATCCTTTCTATCACAGCTTCCTAGACTGGGATTCACATTCTATCATGTTTCTGGAAGTGGTTCAAAGGTGTATTTAGAAGTCCTGTGTTAGTCCATTAATCACTATGTTAGGTCCTCTTCTGCTATAAACCTCTGTAGAAAAAAAAGCTTCAACACCATCACACCATTTTACTCTAACCATTTAGTCCCCTGTGCCAGCTGGGTGGTACTGTCCCTGTTGCTCATTGTACATCTATGCAAGTATTTCTGCCACATCTTCCATAAAAAGTAGTAGAAACTTCTACATTTCCAAAGTGCTATTTTAAACATCTTAGTTTGAGAAAGAGTAATGTCATATTTTTAGCATCTATATTTTAATTAAAAGTATTTTCTTATTGAATACTCTAATTGGAGTAGCAAATTAAAATAAACAGTGTTCACTTTCTAAAGCATTTCACTGATCACTTCCTGGTATAGTAAAGGCTAAGATGTTAAGTTTTTATTCTACCAATTTAAGCAGGAAACCTTGCAATAAAACTTGAAGTGTATTTAATATTAGATTGAGTGGATTAGGAAAACACACTAGATAAATATTGTAAGTCTTAGTGAATTCAAAACACCACTGTCAACAGCATTCTCTGTTCAGAAGACTCAAAACTTAGTAAGTCTAAAAACTTTAGTAGTCCAACAAAGCCAAGTAGTCCCCAGGACAGCCATCTTAGTAGCTATGAATATAGATATGAAGAAGTTTTAACCTGTATTTTTACTCGTGACCACTTCACACCATGCTGCATTCATATATCCTTCTTCCAAATATACAGTAATATGACTTGGTGAAGAGTCCCACTGTTCTTTTAATTTGGCAGTCAGAGGATTCTGCACAAATTTTTGGTCATTCTGAATGTTAAGGAAAACATTACCCTAAAAAGATCAGTGTAATAGCATTATTTGAAGTACACTACTTCCCCTATTTGAAACATCACCAGTTATTCTCTATCCATTCCTGAAACCACAGACATTAAAACAGCAAGTATCTTATTAACTTCAACTGAAGTAAAGCATAAATATTAACTCATCAATCACCTCTCTCGATTGCGTACCATAGCTGCAGAACTTTTGTACTTGATTTTGCACAGAAAACAAAAAAACCATTTGAAAGTTAATTTTGGAAGAACAATGCAAATTTAGCATATATTCTGAATACAAAATTTATCCTGGTTATGTTGTTGGCAATACCATTTTCCTTTAAAATGGTGTCCAAGACAAAGCTTTGGAAAATGTAGCAATTTTCAGCAAGTTGCTAGTCAGCATTTCTATTTACATGTTCCCTGGAAATCTGCTGTTTCTCTAAGCAAGGTGAAGATGGCATTTCCATCCATTAGCCTAGGACTAGTCAAGAGTTAGAGGTTATTCCGAACTCCCATTTTCTGAAAATAGTCTGAAGTTGTATTTAGAAGCCCTATCAGCTACGAAAAGCAAGACCAAATGCAACACTGAGATCAGCTCAGTTCTGAGACAGAACTAGATCAAGAAATACATACAAGTATTTCCTGTTTGTTCAACCTAATTTCTCCTTCATTAAAAGAAGAAAAAAGTCCAATACAACGGTCATTACTGCTGCTGCTACAATTTACCAAATCCTTCTATGCAGCAGTAACACAGGAGTCGTGAGCAGGACCAAGACAGCAGGTACCTAACATTACTGAACAATATCTAACCATGGTTATTGCCTGGGATACAGTAGAATAGGGGCGAGAAGGGAGTTGGGAAAATGAGCAGCATGGACTGCTGACAACAGAAGATTAGTTAGGAGCTCATGTAGATTCCAGGTATTTCAGATGTTTCCTCTCCCACAGGTACTTCCCCTCCTATTCAAAGAACTAGCTGCAGTACCACAGAATCCACCATGTGGTGTCTGTTAGCAAATGTTGACTTTTTCATAGTGACTGGTGTAGGTACATCTAGATTGTGTATTTAAACATCACAGTTTTGTTTTCATTTCTTGCAAGCAGCATTTGACTGAGGTTAATGTTTTATATCAACAGAGTAAAAATAGCTAATTCTGGGCCCAAAGGTCATACACATCAGCACAACTTGAGTTCTGAAGTGCTTTTAACCTTGATTTTTCCTTGTAAGCCAGCTCCTTTAAAATATACAACGCATTTAACCCAGTCTCACAAGCATGGGGAAAAAAAAAAATAACCCCAAAACATTGTCAAATGATTATGGTCTTCTAAACACAGTGAAAATCAGAGGGATCTGATTGTGTTTTAGACAATACTTGCCAGGAAATATGTAAGACAAATACAGTTCACTTTACAGAAAGGAATACAAATCAGAAATATCAGCACATAGGAAAAAAAAAAAAAAAGATGACATCTTCCCCATCTGATTCATTAGATTTTTGGCACCCCAATTAAGTTGTGACAAGCTAGTATTCCAGGCACAGTAAAATATTGTTGTTCCACTAGGCTTGCTCCAATGTTTAGTCATAAGATCCATACAATAATAACAGAACAGTGGCCTATCTTGACCAACAGTACATTAGTTATTATCTGCAGCACAAACACCTACCACTTTATACTAACATTTTGGCAGTTAATCTAAACATAGCACTTAAAGCTACATCATAATTTTGAGATCTAACTGGGTCATTTTCCTTCCAGCTGGCACCAGTAAAAAGTATTTTATAACAAAAAAGTAAATGAAACTTTTTTTTACGAGGGATTTTTTTTCTTCATTCTTTAATGGCAGGAGCACAAGTATGATTTCAAGCACACACGACATTTTTCAAGGCCTGTTCATGGTGATGCGAGCTGAGTGAATTACAATGAGATTTATTGTGTAGTGGTGTACGTCTAATTTTCCATCTACTGCTGGGAGCTTCAGTTGGCGGGAACTAACAGAGACACCCATTATGTACAGTGTGGTTCAAACTGTGGTTTGGTGCAAACTCTCAGCGACGGGATTTTACTGCACATGCTGGCAAGAGGACAGGGAGGAAGTTGATGAAAAGAACAAAAAAGGACTTTTTAAATGGCTTCTTAAATATTTGGTATCCTATCCCTTCTCCAAATTGTTTTGTGGCAAACGGAGAAGGGGGAGAAGGGAGAAGTCACAACAGATTTTCAAGTAAAAATTGTGTCATATTCAATGGATATAAAACAAGGCAGCTAATGACTTCTTGTTATTGTAGCAAGGTCCCCTGCTGACAGGATTCAAAATGAACAGGAGCTCATCAGAACAGAGTTCTCAATACCTGACACTCCGCTCATCCTTTTTTTTTCCTCCCCTTAGTACTGGAAACACAAGTCCCTTTTTAAACAATCATCTAGAGACTTCTTTCCCTTACCTTCCTCTAGCTTATTCTGGTTTTCTGAAATGTTCCATGTACATTTGTACATACCCTGCTAGCTGACTTGACATAATCCATGCAAAGTGAACGTGGAGAGAGGAAATAATAGAAGGAAAGGATGAGGAGAGGGGAAACCCAGAACAGACACAACAAAAAAAAGCAGTCTTGGAGGGGCAAGAGAGAAGAGGAGTGAGACTGCGGAGCTCACAATTGCCAGCAAGAGATAAATGCAGGATATGAGAGGTTAGCAGGGATGGAGAGTGAGCTTGAGGAAAGGAAACAGTTAGAAAGAAGAGATGGGATCTGTCTTGCTGAACCACTAAGCACAATAGCATTTTAATACGCTGAGAACCTCATCTCAGAGACGTAGCTGGAGACAAGCTCCACAACCGCATCCCTGCTTCCTTGAGAACAACTTGTCAGGGAGAGAGCAAACCATACGACACACCGTGCTGCTTCTATGCCAGAGCAATGGAGAAAAAAGATGATTTGCGTAGTCTGCTCCTCAACTGGCACTCAGAAAAAGGCTTTTTGCTTTAACAGTGCAAGTCAAGCAAAAAGTGAAAAAAACACAACAGTTCATAAACCCGATGTTCTTTCTCATTGGTTTGCAAACATTCATGTATCTAAACACAGTATTATACTTCAAGTTTACAGTACAGAGCGATGACCTAGGAATAATATCTTTTTCTGTCTTTTGGTTTATATTAGGTACCATTTATCATCCTCATAAAATCTGCTTCAACTATCAAATTTGATGTCATCTTTTCGATTCTCCCAGGGGTGCCAGTTCACCATTTACAGCCTACAGTGCAGTTCCATAGACACACACGGGATGGCACTGTTAAAATTAGTCCTCAAACACCAAATCTCTCCTCCACTCCGACTCTTCGTAGGCAGTAGATTCAAGGCAAAGGTACTTTTTTATTCCCCAGAACCGTATTTATCCACCACAAACTGACATCACTTATTTTTATGCCTGGTTACTCAGTTATATTTTTACTTCGTATCAAGCATGGAAAACCAGTGCCCGTAAATGTATTAATGCTATGTTATGATTTTTGGAAGGTTTGGCAGCAGAGAGGAGAAACAAGCGATTGGGTGCGGTATTACAATGTGCAATGCTGTATTTCATTCTCTCTAGAGATCTGTAATTTTATGCATGTTGAAAAAAACGTTAAGGAAACTTAATGTACAGAACATAAGGAACCAATTTTCCTTCTTGAGGAGAAAAAAAGGAACAAAAAAACCAAAAAAACACCTTTTGGCTGTAAGCATTAAAAACATCAGTCCAAACGGAACCATTCAGCAAGTCGGAGTGGGGAATAGAGAGGGGTAGGCAGAGTTAAGAGATAACCATTAATTTTTGTCTGCCTCCTCTTTGCAGTCACATCTCTCAATCATCACTCAATTCATTAGCGCTCTATAATTGTATGTCAGTGTGACCATAAATTCCATACACGGGCAACAGCAGATGGAGACTCCCTTGCACCACATTGACTGACTCAGAATACAGGACATCACAGAAGTTTTTTGTTGTTGTTAGATAAATGCATAGACAGAACAAGGTCCAAAAAAGACAAAGTAGAGTTAAAGTCCACATAAAGCTAAGTCTCAAAAAGGCAAGCTTTCTTCAGACTTCTGCCATTACACTCTTGCCAAAAATCCCCTTCTGATCTCTAATCAAGCAATCAGCCTAACCATATGCAGGGTAGCAAGAGTGACCCTACACTGTCATGCAGAAAACAACTTGGTATTGTACAGCGCAGCCACTGTTCTATGTCCTGACACAGAAGCATGGCTCCAGAAATAGCGTATACCTGTAGGTGATATTTAAAAAGAACACCTGCACATATGCTTTCAAGGATCTTTAGTACAACATACACATTGTGTGGACTGTAGTCTGGAACAGCATATTACATAACACCATGCCAGATAGGCTTCTCAGCTCTTAGATTCAAAACCAAGTACTAGACATAGCACATCCTTGATGCCAGTGCCTTTTTTGGCCTGCAGGAAGGGGTACAGAACCCAGTGTTGTAGAAAATGGTTATTAACATCTGTCCATCGACAGCAGGGGGCTGGAACTGGGCATTCTTTAGGTGCATCTTTATCCAGTCTTGTATAAGAGCCAATGGTAACTGCAGTCTCTTCTCCACTTATTTCTCAACTTAAGAAACCTTCACATTATACTTGAGAAACAGACTAACCACATACTGCTCTAGTTGCCACTAGCATAAAATAGCACCACCACATCAATAATATACCCTTCCAGATAACTGGGTAAGCTCTCTGTTGCCTTCTAGACAGGAAGAAGTTCCACATCCAGAAAAAATCCCTTGAGAAGTCAGAGATCTTTGAGAGAGACCGATTTGGTACAACACACGGTAAGGAAGACATAATTATCTCAAGCGCCCGATGCATTCACCACGCACAAAACAAAACGGGCAAGCTGAGGTAACCTCAAAGGCTCCCAGCATTGTGTTCTACACCCACATCCTTGAATTTTTCTCTATCCTTTTTTTTTAATGGATGGTTCAACACAAGGAGCCAGAAAAACTGCCCGCCCATGACACTGGCACAAGAAAACCTGGCTACACTTACGTCTCTCCGTCTTACTCCACACAGTCTTGTCATAACCCACCCAGACCAAAAGAGCTGGAAAAGAAGTAGATGGAGAATGCTGTGCACTTGCAAACTAACTTCACAAAACATCCAGTTGGTTTGGATCAGCATTTTAGGGCGATAGTTCCCCTTCAGGAATTCTACTTCAGGTCTCACGGGGATTTTAGCATGGCTGGAATTAGTGGCCTGGGCCTTAGTTTCTAGTCACGAAAGAGAGATCCATCAGTACCTGCTGGAAGCTGGATAAAAGTACGAGTGCAAACCACAAGTTTTCTTGAAAGTACTCACAACTCACATGAACAAATTATTTTTCCAGCTAGTATTACATGCGTAATTTTTAAGCTCACAAACCAAGAGAGAGAAAATTTTCAAAAGCCATTAGTCACCAAATTCCATCTGCCACTGGCCTTTGTTCTGTAAAATCTCCACATAATATCAAAGACAAATTTCCCCTGTGTTCGATTATGAGTTGTGAACTTCACCACCACAACATATACTGGTAGAAGTACTATTGCCTTCACATTTAAAATCAGAGGAGCATTTCTTTGGATAAGCTCAGTTCCAAATTACTTTGAAATGCTTCAGGACTTTGAAGAAACCCTACTTTGACATATATTTCTAGTAAGTAGAGAGTAATAAAAGAAACAGATGTCATTATGCTCTGTTGTGAAGAAAGCAGAATAAAACAACCCAATAAACCAATTTACTGCGGAAAAGAACTCTAATAACCAGATGGACAGAATATTAAGAGCACCAGCTTACACTGCCTCTTTCTTTATATAGACGCATCCAACAAACTGAACAAACTCAGGACACAGAGCTCACCTAGGACACCACAAGTTTCAGAAGCAGCAGTGCAAGATTTTGCAAGTACTTGTAGTAAAGCCTTCTAGCTTTGCAGATGTAAGCCCTTCTTCCACAAGGACAAAAAGTAGAGTTCTCCCTCTACCTCCTTTATACAAAACAGGAGTAACACCTTAACAAGTTTGTGTGTATGAGACCCTGATGTGGATCAGTGGAGTCTCTCAAGGAAGGGGGTTCTTTGCTGAACATAGATTTGAGACACCTGTGGCAACATTTCAGTTCCCCAGGTGTCATCTTCCTCATGCACATCCATCTGGGCACCACACAGACAGATTGAGGGGGTTTTCTCCTTCCTGAAAAGCTCTCTGTCAATGCAATAGGGCAAGGACAGCTTGAGCTGACCTGTCTAGGAGACTAACAGGTCTGTAGTGTCACCCCAATACCAAGAAGCAAAGGCCAGTAATGGCAAGATAAGGTCAAGGACTGTTCTGCTTGCAATCAATGCTGATGCAAGCCTTGCCATTCTTCATTGTTTGAGAACTATGCAGGTACTTGGGCCCTGCTCTACACGCATCCTGCCTTGGATTTACTACGGCAGCTGGCTTCGGTGAAGTCAAGGGACAAGATACTCCCAAGCCACTGGTGGTGCAGCCAGCTCATTCACTCATCATCCAGAGTTTTCCAGTCAGCTGTTTCATATCAAAAACGTAGGACTGGAAGAGAGTCAAGAATAATTAAAAATAAAAAACAAAACAAAACTAAGAATTCCCGCCTTTGCTGTAATCTGAGGGGGAGTCCTGCTAAACTAATGTTTAACAGGGTGGGAAGGCAGGAGCAGTAATAGTTCTCATTCTAATACATCTCTAGCAGTCACATTATCCACTGATTAGCTGGCATGTTTATCCTTAAAGAAACTATAAAAGGAATCACAGAATAAAGCCCAACATTTTATGAAAAGGAAGAAAGTGAGAACGACTTCCCGTTTCTGGTATTCTGTCACATTTCACTGTAGTGTGCAGCATCAACTCATTATTGATAGACCAATAATTTACCAGAATTTTTTGCTTTTGCAATACAGAAAGTATCGGGCTTAAGGTGACTCTCTGAAGTCATCAAGCAGCCCTAGACCTCAGTAGGCAGCAGAGTTTTGTGCTCTGTGAAAGTAAGCAGAAACATTGCAAACCAAGGAAAGCCACTGCTAAAAGTTGAGAACTGAAAGCGTTTATGGTTCATTTTCAAAAACATCAAGCATCTTTAGGCTAGGATTTTCAGAGGGGCCTAAGAGAATTAGGTACTTCTAAACCTATTGTATTTCAGTGGAATTTAAATACCTCCATTTCTAAGTCTGCCCTCAAAGAGATTTAAGGTGGGATTTTTCTTTTTAATTTACCATTCTCAAGCTGGTGCTTTATTTTCAGTGAGCACTGTGAGACGTAACACAGATCCCTCAGTCAAAGCCTTCCAGGGCACCAGGAATTTACCACTGTAGTGGCTGTTGTAGGACTAGAATTTCTCTTAGCAATTTTTCAATTTTGTTTTTCAGTCATTTGTACTGTACATTATTGTCTTCCTTCTTGCACTGGGAGGAGAAAAAGCAAGCATAAAAAGAATGCATCATTCAGAAATACAAGCAGATGAAATTCCTGATTAACATGAGGTAAAAATCCCAACATCCATTAGCCTAACAAGAACCCCATTTGCAGTTTAAAAAAACAAACAAACAAAAGTGTAAGAAATTACGCATCTGTTCCCACCAACAGCAGTAAAAGCTAGGAACAGGCTTGCACCCAGATAGCTACATTTTCGGTGCCAATATTACATTAATTACATTAAATATGGAAAAGCAGAAACTCTTCTGCCTTCTTCATTTAGCTCATAACTACTTTTTTCCCTATTTTTTCTAGAAAATGAGTGTTTTTCCATTTAAAAGGTGAGAGCCACTCCGTAGTTACAAGTGGTACTTTTTGACTTTCTTAACACAACCCTGTGGCTACAATTAACACAACGGATAAATAGCAGATCAAATTAAGGTCTGATCCTGTTTGACTTATAGGTGCAATCCTTGCAATAAATTGCAGGTTAAGCTGTCAGAGGTAAATGAGGAGAGATGGAAAGCATGATCTATGATGCCTGAATTTTAAGTGTTCAGACATTAAAAGCAAGTGTATGAGAGGATAAGCAAATATCAAGACAGAATATTTCAAAGTTTTAAGATGCTTTAGTGATTATTATAAGATTCCAAATATAGCCAAGATGCATATTTTGCACAAAGCTTTAAGAAAAGGTAGCAAACTTTGTATTTCTCTATATGAGCTATCTAATGCTTACTTTTACCCCTCACATGGGAATAATATTTTCAAAAGAAAAAAAGAACATGATTTTTCTTCTCATTATTTCAGAGTGCTTTATGTTCATTTCAGAACTTCATTGTCTTTGAAGTTTGGGGAATAAGGGAATGCAGACTGTTTCCACGCATGGTCTTATTGTTGTGGAAATCCACTATTTCATCCCATTAAAAATTAATAAATAACTGAACCAATTTGAAGTCCTTCACAACCTGCAATTCTTACAGGCATCTTAAGACTGCAAACCATCTGATCTATTTTGTTTGTAACTCAATCACAAACTCCTTGCAGTGTAAAAATCAAAACATTGTAAAAGAAGTGTGTACTGTCTTTAAGCATGATCAGTCTAAGGATTTTTAGGGAGGGGTTGAATCGAGGAAGGTCGCTTTATGAATCATTGTCTGAAGCATATAACGTCTAATAGAATCTTAAGATTCATATCTGGAAAAATACTGTACACTTACTGCCAAGCGCTGAACCAACTGTCCGCTTCCTGTGACATGAGTGGGAGCAGGACGTACTCAGAACTTCAAAGAAGCAACCTGTTATCTGAAAAAAAGAGTAACTGGATAATTTAAAATCATTCACTGTCCTTCATACCACAAGGTATTGACCAAACAATATATTTTTGTAACTCTACCCTTGCTCTCATCACACAAATTATCAACAGACAGTGCTAGTGAGCTCTTCCATATTCTTCATCACAGCCTTAGCACTTTCCAAACACCCTGTTCGGTAGGGTGGCTACCAAGGTTGCTCAGTTACACTAGAGCTCTCCTTTCCTTTTTTTCCATTAAACTTCAGAGAACACTGTGAAGAAAACATAAGAGTATGCTCCAACCTCTGCCTTTTGCTGCTTCTTCTTCTCTGAGAAAGGCAAAAAGAAGAGTACAAATTATCAGCCCTCACATTCTCAGGTAACTCTGACCTCTCTTCACCCAGGCCAGGTTTGTCCCATGAGATCAGAAATTCAGCCCAGGTGGGGGCACTTGGCT
>NW_009634624.1:0-297 GCF_000690535.1 Cariama cristata | reverse complement strand
AAAAGAATCACTTGTGTGGTGGAGCCTTAAGGGCAGGAGCCACAGCTGTTCTGCTTGGACTGTATAATCAAGAGCTTCTGGGTCCCAGGGAAGGTGGGCAGATACATTCAAGACAAATTCCTCAGCAGCAAAGGCTGTAGTAAGAAAAAAAATAGAGGCTGGGTCAAAATTTTAAGTTGCAAGCTGAGGCATCAAATTTTCTCTGTTTGTACCTTGTGACTACTGAATTACACGAGGAAGAAAAACTAAGCGTTCTTACACTCATTCTGAGGTCTTTCCGAAGGCACTTCTGCTTCC
>NW_009634623.1:892-1331 GCF_000690535.1 Cariama cristata | reverse complement strand
TGTTGAAGGCCTGGAGCTGTTTCTGGACTCTGGGTAAGGCGTTGGCCAAGTGTCGGTCATTGAGGATGAGGATGGTTTGTTCGATCCAACCCAGCAGCTCGCCCGCCAGATCCTCGTATTTCCCCACCAGTTCTTCCGCCTCCCGCGCCGCGTCCAGCACCTACGGCAGCACCGTCCGTCCGTCCCTCCGTCCCCTCCGTCCATCTGTCACCGGCACCCTCCCGCGGCTCATCCCTGCCGACCATCTGCCCGCGCTCCCTCCTGCCGGATCCCCGCCGGACCGTCTGTCCCGCCCTGCCTCCTCCTCCTCCTCCTCCCTCCCGCCCGCCGTCTGTCCCTGTAAGTGCCCGTTTGGCGTCTGTCCATCACCTCCGTCCGTCTGTCCATCACCTCCGTCCGTCTGTCCATCACCTCTGTCCGTCCGTCTGTCCATCCCCCA
>NW_009634623.1:0-807 GCF_000690535.1 Cariama cristata | reverse complement strand
TTTGACATCTGTCCATCATCCGTCCGTCTGTCCATCCCCTTCTCCTCCTCTCCACCCAAATGTCCATCTCCCCTCTCTCTGTCCATCCATCCACCCATTTGACATCTGTCCATCATCCATCCGTCTGTCCATCCCCTTCTCCTCCCCTCCACCCAACTGTCCATCTCCCCTCTCTCCATCCATCCATCCACCCGTTTGACATCTGTCCATCATCCATCCGTCCCTCCTTCCCCTTCTTCTCCACCCAGCTGTCCATCTCCCCTCTCTCCGTCCCTCTGCCCATCCATTTGGCGTCTGTCCATCCCTTCATCCTCTTCTCCATCTTCCTGTCCGTCTCTGTCCGTCCATCCGTCCATCCCCTTCTCCTCTCCTCCACCCACCCATCCATCTCCCGTCTTCCCGTCCATCCATCCACCCGTTTGACACCTGTCCATCACCATCCATCCGTCCGTCCACCCCTTTCTCCTCCCTTCCATCCAACTGTCCATCTCCGTCCGTCCCTCTGTCCATCCCTGTGTCTTCTCCTCCACCCACCCGTCCATCTCCCCTCTCTCTGTCCCTCTGTCCATCCATGTCAGCCCTCCTTCATCTTCTTCCTCCGCGGTCCGTCCCCCCCTGCCCCCGTCACCTTCCCGATCCGTTTCCCCTCCACCGCCAGCGCCTTCATCTTGGAGAAATAATGGTAGAAAGTGGCCACGTAGGTGATGATGGATTTCTCATCTGGCTGGTCCACGTTGACATCTACGCCGAGCAAAAAGCCATCGGGGTGAGTGCGGCCGACCCACGTGGCCCCCTCCCCACGCCCCA
>NW_009634622.1:0-549 GCF_000690535.1 Cariama cristata | reverse complement strand
ATCATGGTCATTAATGTGAGTTTTCTGGTTGTGGTTGAAGGTTGGTTCTGTGCAACTCTGTCTTCTAGAAAGTAGGAACAAGCTTGGCCAAAATGCTGTGGCAACCAACAGAATAAACTGGCATTCACTGGGAGTTGAGGCGTCATTCAATAGTTATGTGCTCGCTAACTCAGAATGAACATACCTATGTTTCTGGAGCATTTCCTGGCATTTTGCCCTTCCTCCCCCCTGCCCCCCTAGATTGAGTCGTACTTTTCCTGGCTGCGCATTCAAGGATAAAGGGAAAAAGGGCACCGTACCTGATCAGTGAGAGGTATAGGAAGGGCAAGTATCTGTATAAGATTGGCCCTTCATTTTGAGTTGTGCCCAACTGATCTGAACCTTGTTAGCTAGATCCATAGGTGAAGCTTCTACAAAGTTTTCGGAGTAAGGACAGAGAAAATACACTGAAGATGGAAATGCTCTAGCCGTTCCCAAAATAAATTCTTGGTTAAAATGAGCTCCCGTCCTATTTCTGCTTATGTTGTTGATGGCTAGAAGCTGTCTCGG
>NW_009634621.1:8972-19327 GCF_000690535.1 Cariama cristata | reverse complement strand
CGAGGAGGAGGGGGACGCGCAGCCACCTCCGCCACCAACAGAAAATATCTTTTGTTCCCAGAGGAGGAACTGGGATGCAAATGGAAGTGCATTTGTCAGGAAAAGCCTCTCCCCGGCCGCTTTTCCCCCAGAACGATCCGCAGAACTAGCTGGAGGGTAGGGGCTAGCGGTTTCTCTGCCAAATTGCCGGCAATCAGCTAACCAGCGAAAAGCAGCGGACATATCTCCAGTTTCCAGCCAGAGAAAGGCGAGGAGGAAGGTGCTGGCCCGTGCCCCCAGCGTCTCCTCCGACGGTCCGCGGGCAGAAGCCTTGGGCGAGGCAGAGGAGGATGCTGGGGTGCTGGCGCGGGGGCCGGAGAGCCGGCGCAGCTCCAGGGGCTGTAAGCGAAGCCGGTGAAGCAGGCTCAGGGGAGGAGGAGGAGGAGATCGCTCCAAACCTGGGTTGTTGCTCTTCCCTGAACTTTTGCTTTCCTGCCTTTTTCCAAAGCCTTTCGGAAATGAGCTTTATCCAGCTTTGAAGGTCTTATTCTGGGGATGCTGCCTTTTGAAAAAAACCACCCCACAACCTCGGTGGCATCTTTCCCCAGTCTGCGGTGACACAAATGAGTGATTCTGATGCGCTGTTGCGAGCGCCTTTCAGAGCTGCAATGGAAGGTTCCCCGACAATGTCACCCGGCTGTTCAAAACAACCTGCACGCCACTCACGGGCCCGTGCGTTTGCACAGCGCTTGTTCTCTGCCGCGATAAGGCATGTTGGGTTTTTTTTCTTCCCGACTCTATTTGAGAAATAATTTCGGTCTTTTAAGTCCCTGCCTTTTTTCATCCTTTTTTTTTTTTTTTCCCCTCCTCCTTATTACCGAACAATAGGACTTGTCCTGCCTTTATTTGTTACGTGATCTTGCATTATAAGAGCTTGACGTCAGCAGGGAGCTGAAGAGAGGATGAAACGGTCTGGGAGGGATACAGTGGTATCTATCAGCAGAGCCGGGGCTCCAGCCCCCCGGGCAGCCCCGTCGACCGCCCCTGATTAAAAGGTGGCCCCAGAACAGGCAGCAGCGAGGAGGTCACGTCAGCCCCCCTTCTTCGTCTGCTATTAAATGAGTCCATGCTCGAGAAAGCGCAAGTACTGCCTTCCTCCAGCATTAGAACATAAAGGCTTGGAAGTGTGAGCAGACACTAATAAATTACTCACCAATTTGACAGTTTGGGTTTTTTTACTACTGTAAAACAAGTAAAAAATATGCCAGGCTCTTTCTTGCCTCTCTCTCTCTCTTTTTTTTTTTTTGGTAAAGGATCAGTTAGACACAGGGACTCCAGCGTGGATAAACTCAGATTTATGTCCCCATCAGTCGGATCCTTAAACTTCCTAAGTACTTAAATCGTACACATTTTAACTTGAAAAATTACCAGGTTTGTCTAAAGGAAAATTTCTAACATAAAACAGGAAACTCATTTGAAGGGAGAAATTCTCCAATGAGGCGAACCCAGGCAGTCATAAAAAAGTTAAACCAGGCATAAAGGGAAATGTCAGATGTGTGGGAGAGCCAGATGTCTCTCTATTTTTTTCTCTTTTTTTTTATATTTTTACAACCTAGATCAGATTATAGGAGAATATATGAATGTACCAAGCGGGGAGGGGTATGCGGTCAGAGGAGGAGAATTTAGCTTCCAGCCTTTAACTTGATGTAATGCGGAGCGCTCTACAAAGACAAACATTTTTTTATTTCTAAATAAAGCACTTTAGAGTGACACATTTATTGCTGGCAAAGAATTACTCAAATAAGAGACATTGTCAGCTATTTATTTTAAAAGCTTTTTTTTTTTTTCTGAGCTTGGGGAAAAAAGAAAGATCAAAACCCCTTTCCATTCCTCCCAATATTCCCTTAAAAGCTTTAAAATAAAGTGCTTTTTCCACTCCTAAGTTGCCTTCCTGGTGTTTCCAGGGCTCCGCGGGCACAAGGGACCCTCGTGGGGAGCTGAGGCCACAGAGCTCCGGCCCGGGGGATGCGAGGATGCCTGGGGGCCTCAGCCCGGAGAACACCCCGCGGGTCTCACCAGGGATTTGCTGAAGGTTGCCCGCCTGGGTTGCGCTCTTGCCACTGCCCTGGAGTTTAATGAAGGTGTTTTCCAGGCTTCCCGCGAGACGTGGATGGCCAAACCAGGTTGAAACCCGTGGGCGCTGAGCTTCTGAACCCCCGGGCTAGCTCGAGAACAGCCTTTACACCCGTTTCTACCAGAGCTGGCGTTCCCGGCTGCCTGTTTTTTTTTCCGCCGGGCCGGGCAGTGCCTCCGCGAGCAGCTTCCAGGAGAGAAAGAGAAATGGAGACCCCGAGGCTTTCCCGACTGGGAATGCAGCAACCTGTAAATAACACGGCGCGCAAGTTGAGCAAAGCGCCGCATGCTGTGCCGTTCCCTGGGACTTTACGATATTAAATGCACAGTTGCTTGTATATCTACTTATCCAAAGCAGCGTGAGTCCCCAGAGCCCGTTGATAAAATGTGCCACGCTAATTTGTTTCTGGAGGGACGGGAGGAAAGAAGGCAAAGGGAGGAACGGGTGATGGTGCCTTTGCCGGGGCATGCGGGCAGGGGTGCGACGGGGTGGGATGGGGCTGCCTGGGTCCGTGCTGACGTTCTGGAGCTCGAGTCTGGGATGAGAGGTTTCGGGGCGTTGAGAGACTTTGCGAGATGAGGGACCCCATCGCTGCCAAGTAGCTGGTGTGGGCACAGCCGCGCTGCCCGCGCTGCCTGCCCGCCTGGGGAGAGGTGCTCAGGGCGCTAGGGCTGTCAGCTGGGCCCGACACAACCCAAAACTTTTGGAAAGCTGTGATCGTTCCTACAAGGTCGGGGGCGATGTGGAACACACTGAGCCCTGTCTTTAACCAAGGCCTTTTAATGTCACTGCCTACAGCCCAAAGAGAGGAGCGTTAGCATACCCATCCAGGCTTCCCAGTTAAGCTCTCCGATGAGCGCAGCCTATGGCACATTTCTCAGCCTATGGCACACTTCTCCTCTCTCATGTGAAGGAAAAGAGATCGAAAATAGATCTTTCCACGTCAGGCTGCAGAGAGTCTCTCTGGGTGCGCGCGGGGTGGTTTTACCGCACGGCCAATCTCTTCAACCCCACAGAACCTGCAGCGCGGAGCCGGCATGGCTGGTGCCGTTGGGCAGAGGGAGCTGGGGGCAGCCCCGCTTCGTGACGCCTGCAATCCCACGTGGGCTCGGGCATCAGCCTGAGAGAAGGAGCGTGGACCAGGTGGAGATGCGGGAGGCCAAGGACGAGACCGGAATCCTTGGCTTCACCCTTGGCTTGCCCTCCCCTCTCTGTCTAACTCCAAATACCCTTTAATTCATCCATACCGTTTTGTATTTGTCGTTTCATTAGCTTTTCATCTCGGCTACTTTCTTTCCCCCATAGATTATTCCATTTCTCTCGCTTTCCCCCTTTTCTGTTCCTTTTACTCTGTAATTGGATCATTTGCAGTTTATAGGGAGGATGAGAAACAAAAGGTATTGACAACCCAAGCATCCAAAATTCTGTGTCAAGCTCAAAAAAAAGGAGATGAAAAGAAAATCTGGATCCTCTTTCTTTGCATTCTGATTTCTGAATCCACAGAGCTCATTAGTTTCCCGTGTCTGGGGCTTTTTCTATGTCTGTGGAAGTTAGAAACCTACATTTAAGAAGAGCTGTAGTCGGTTGACTCCAGGGGCTGGGGATTGACGAGAAACAGTGATGTAAAAGCCTGCGGTAACTGTTCAGCATTAAACTCCTGTCCGTCGGGTGAAGCTTTATATTCAGGCCTGATGCTTTTCACACAGGCCCATGGAAAAGACAATCGGTTATTCTCTGGAAGAGAATGAATGGAGTTTTTAACGTGGATTACTTCTACTCAGAGCGAGCAGCTCGTCGCTAGTCGGGCATCGACTGTCTGCCAGGGCGGCACCACACGAAACACTTATTCCTGGCGAACCAGTCGCTCCCAGCAAACCTGCGGCTGCAATTCCCAGCTTTCCGCTTCATTTGCTGAGAAACTGAGTCACTGCTGTTCCCGCCAAACTTGGAGTTCAGCAGCTCTACCTCCAGAGTGTGACTTTTGTCGGCTGAAGCCCAGCGGTCCCTTCCCGGCACCCCGGCTTGGAGCCGGCCGGGGCACCTGGAGGCAGGGACCGAAGGTGGATGCTGGCACGGAGCGGCTGTGTTCGGGACAACCTGCCAGCGTCTGACCAAGGCTCAGACCAATTATTGCTGGCATGAGCCCAAGCCATCCATCTCGGCAAAATTTCCCTCCAGGGGCCGCCCCATTAGTAGCAAATAACTAATTATTGCTGTCAGCTTTAATAAAAAAACATTAGTTGAAAGACATTTTTCCCCCCTGTAACTTTCCAACGCTGTATAAATTACCGGAGTCAAAACTAACTTCTAAATTGAGTAATTCCAGACATTTGTCAGACTCCAAGAAATGCTTTAATTAGTGTTGGTTAATAAAGTGTTTAGGTAATTAGGAGAACATTTGTCCTGCCTGTGCATTTTTTTTCCCCTCATGCTTACGACACCTCAAAAAAATTAATTGGAGTCCAGGATTCAAGAATTACTGGGCTCTATTTATTTATTTAGTTAGTTTTACTCTTCCTTTGTAATAAAGTACTGGTGAGACTATTAATGATTACTGGTGGAAGTCATCTCTACTGATCGAGTTCTGAAAGTTTTTCCTCCTCTTCCTGGCTGCTTTTTCCCCGACAGCGCGGGGAGCGGGAGCGTGCTGGCTCTCGGGGGACAGATCAAGAGCAGCCGCAGCAGCTGATTCCCCGCGGGGCGCCGGGAAGGATGCGCTCGGGGAGCATCTCTTGTCTGCAGCGAACGCGGCGGGGCCAGCGACGCGTCTTTCTGGCGCTCCTCCTGGGCCAAGGAGGCAGGAGCCTCGCTTTGCTTCCAGCCCAGAAAGCTGTCACTCCGCCAGAAATCGGCATTTAAAACATCACCATCCCCCCCCGCACCCCAACGCTGCCGCTGACAGCTGCCGTGAGTGGCGACGGGCTGCCGTGAGTGGCGACAGTCCATGGCCTGCACCGCAGCATCCGTCTCGTGCTCGCATCTTGCGTTAGCTTCATCCGGCTGCCCGTGCCCGTCGCCTGACTCCAGAGCAAACAGCTCTGGCGCGGTGCTTTTCCACGGGGTAGAATTTCGCATTTTCACCTGTCCAGACAATTGCGACCCTCGCCAGCCAAATTACCCCTTTCTCAGACGTAACTGCTCTTTCCTTTTGCTGGCCAGCTCCAGGGTGCCGGGAGGCCCGGGCTGGAGTGCAGGAGCGGGGCTGGCAGCGGGCTGGGCTGGCAGGGAAGGAGTTAAGGGCAGCCTTGGCTGGTGGAGGAGCACAGCTGTTTGCTGTGAGCGGGGATTTGCAGACAGGCTGTCAGGAATTAGGGCCTGCCATGGCTATAAAAGGGCTGGTGCTGGGGGCATGGAGGGCTCTGAGTGTTGAGGGAGGGGTTTGCATGCTGGAAAGAGAACAGGAGCAGAGAGGAAGGATGATGTTTAATGGAGCTTGGTAACAGGGCCTCAGCGAGGTAGATGCTAGCAGACCTGTAGCTCTTTCTCTAGACGAGGCAATGGAGACCGCAGGTCGGCGAGCAAGCCCAGGAGGTGAGCGTGGCATCGGGCACAGAGGTGAGGCTTTTTGGTCTGGGCTCCTCTTAAGGTTTCTGCCTTGCACTTGTGCTGTGGGGAGCTCTTCTCTGCTCTTGAAACAGCTGCTTCTGCCTCTCCCGCAGCCATTGTCGCAGCCAGCTTAAACCAGCTCAACTCACTGGGCTTTGCTTGGTGGAGAACAGAGGTGTCTGACAGATGCTTACGCTTCAGAATTTAAAAATTTAAGGACTGGTTAGTCTGAAGATATCCTCAGGGAAAGGTCTTTGCTTTCTGAGTTCAAAAAAAAAAAAAAACCCACACAGGTGTACTTCATGTCTTGCAAACCATTGTTAGCGAGAGCTGAGACCCACCGCTGCTGCTCTCGGCAGGTCCCGGGGCCGTGCCCTGGCTGAATGCTTTGCATTAGCTATTGCATCGCAGCCTTTCTGATTGATACATTAAGTGACTCTGCAATTAAATCGCTTGTCTGGGTTACAGAAGTGTGGGAACGACGAGAAACACAGGGTTTCCTGGTCTGGTTTGGGCTTATTGCGGAGAGGGCTCTGCTTACACAGCGCGGGCAGCCCTAAGCCCCTCTGGCATCGCAGCGTCGGAGTCCTTAGGCTCTCCCTGCACCCAATCCCGGGTGGTTGTGTCCGCATCCTCCTCCTCCTCGGAGCTCTGTGCGCCGGGAGCTCATCCCCTCTGGGGAGAGAAGGGCTCCAAGAGGCCGCTCGGCTCGGCGATCCCAGACGGACGTCCCATCTCCTAAGCCTCGGGTTTAGCAGCTGTGCGCGACTTGGAGGGATGCAAAGCTCGGTGGCAAAGAGTCCTGGCAGGGAAGGGCAGGGCTCAACTTTCAGCCCCCAGATCAGCCCAGCAACACATAAAGACCCCCTGGGGAGTTAAACCCAGCACTCTCCCGTCCTTTAACCCGTGGTGATATGTCACTGATCAGCACAATTGGTTCTAATAGCTCCCCAAGTAGATTCGGGAGAGCAACGAGTTGAACATAAAAATCCCTTTATTATTGCCATTTTGCTTTTATATACCCATCAAGCTTTCATATTTAATCTCCTACATCACAATAGCTGATCATTTTTAACATTTGACATTGATAAAGTGCCCGCTGCTATTATTCTGACATACTATAAAACATTACACCCATTTGCAATAGAAAAGGCAAAGAATCAATACTCGGCCCCATTTTCCAGCGCGGCAGTAAATCATGGGGAGCCTAACAAATTGTTTTAAATATAAGCACCTTCAGAACCAATAAAGAACCCAAGCGATCCCTGTCCGTTGTCATATCTGTCAAACATCTTTTCTGTTAAATGGACACATGGGTGTTCACCCAAAAAAAGGCTGGCCCCCCACCTTGGTCCCCCAGGAGGAGGTCTGGGGGGCACAGCTGGGGGTGTACCTGTTGCGGGATGTGCCCTGAGTTCCTTTGGGCAGCTGGCTTGGATGGCGGAGGACGCCTTCCAACTTACCTCTGGCAAGGGTGAAGGTTAGTAAGCCCATAAGCTAAACAAGATTCAGGAGGCAAAGTGTTTCACCCAGCTGTACAAAGAAAATCGATGCTCCTGATTCGCCCCGGCTCCGTAGCTGGGCTGCGAGGTCAGTCCTTTCCGTCGGTGTCACAGAAAATGGTCCTGAATTGCTTATGTTTTTTTATGTGTTTGTTGCCGGCGAGCGGTGAACTTGCTGTAAGCGAGGGCGTCCGTGTTTTCCCCAGGCGTCGCTCCTGGGGCCAGCGTTGCAGCTGCCGCCACCGCCGTGCCACCTCTCCCAGCAGCACCAGTCGCTCGCTGTGGGCTGGGGACCGCCGCACCTTGGGGTGCTCTCGGGATGTGCCTGGGTGCTGGGTCCTGGCTGCGCAACCGCCTCTGTCGGGGGAAGGCTGAGGTCCCTCGGCAGAATAAGGTATCGCCCGACATTTCTTATGTGCTTGTCCCTTCTTGTCAGATCCGTGAGCTTTTTCTAGTCCCTGGCTTTACCGGGGCGTGTGCTTCGCCGTGAGGCATGTGCGTCCCTGGGTAACCTCTGCCCATCCATCTTCTCCCCTGTATACCTCTGCCTGGTAGGTGCCGAGTCATGGAAAGGTAAAATGAAAACAACAAAAAAAAAACATATGATTTTTACATCTGAGATGATGTAAACCTTGTGTGCGTAGTTTAAAAATGTTTTCGGCACGTCTGCTGTCAAACAGCTCCTAAATAATATGGTTTACCTGGGTTGATGGATTTGTAGGAACCTGGCTCCCAGACCCCAAGGATGACATTTTAAACACATCTTCCTTTCATTTGTAAGGGATTAAATGAACACGTTTTGACAAGATTGATCATACGGAGGTTCAGACAATTTCTCTTTGCGGCTTCAATCCATAGCTT
The DNA here is from genome assembly GCF_000690535.1 of Cariama cristata. Taxonomy (NCBI): domain Eukaryota; kingdom Metazoa; phylum Chordata; class Aves; order Cariamiformes; family Cariamidae; genus Cariama; species Cariama cristata. The sequence continues at coordinate 11,305 of NW_009634621.1, read as the reverse complement.
GTAGAACTGATAGAATATTATTGTGTCTCATTAAAATAATGCATGGCTGGCAGGCACCGCTGTGCGCAGGAAAGCAAACCTTTGGGGAGTTCCCCCTGCCGAGGCCGCCCCGGAGAGGCAACGGCAGCACCGGTGATGCGGCTCCTCGTCGCCGCTCCCGCGTCGCCTCCCGTAGCGTCCTGCGGAGGTTCGCTTGGTCCTTTATCAGACATTTATTTAACATGTGCTCTGCGATCCTGCTCTCCAGAAGGATTGCTCCGAGCTAAATCGTGCCGTTAACATCAGCTGGGAGCAGGAGGCAGGGTTTAATTCCTCTGTTTCTCCGCAGGAAAGGTATTCCCTCTTTCGCTATAATGTTCCTGCTATTCTCACCAGCACCTCCATTTCCAGAGGGGGCTGCATCCGTGGCTGTGCACTGGTGCTGGTGGGAATGCCCTGGGAATCTGGTTTTGTTCTTCAGGCCCTCGTCCTGCAAACTGTTCTGCAGCTTTGGGCACCGAGGCTTGATGGCGGGATCAGATTTGTCCCTGCAGGATGAGGGTTTTTTGGAGTTTATACTCTTTCTTTCCATTTCATTAACCTCGTGACCACTGTCATAGGCTGTCTGCCCTCCATAGCCTTAGGAAAAAATAAAGGGGGGGGAGGGGGTGTGGAATCTTTCAGCCCGATTGCGACTACAATCAGTTTTTAAACTGTTTTCTGTGAAATTGCTGCCGGTGCCAGCGGGACCATTGGGAACAGAGTAGGAGCATGGCAAGAAAAACTGTGTTTCTTCCACAGGCTGAATGCAGAGCCACCAGAAGGCTTTGCAGGGCTGGGCTGGTCCCGGTTCATCTCACGCGACTTGTGTTTTCCTCTCTTTTAAGTCACGGCTGTTCGTGAGGTTGCCCTTAGGCACATGGCCAAATGGAAATGGGAGAGGATTTTTTTTTTTCTCTCTCCTGTTCTCGGCTTGTAGGCATGACTTATCTCCTTCCTGGCTCAGCCCAGGCTCAGGAAGCCATTACCCTTGGACAGCAGGTGAAGGCAGCAATCTCCTAGGTATTCGCTGGCAATTTGCATTGCTGCATTATGCATGGGCAGAAAACACAGAAATAAAGTACGAGGAACAGGAAATCATTGTGGGTTTTTTAATCTGAAAGGTGAGATCGAACTGCTGTTTGTAGGCTCCCTTTAATGGCCCCTCAATTGGTAATTAGTGTTATATTATCACATATCTTTAATAGAATATTGATGCCGTCAGCAGAGATATAATCCTAGTGTCAAGAGCAATTCCCCTCTTTCCAGCGCATTGCACTTATTACATACGGGCCCAGCAGAGCCGGTCGTGAGGCTCGGCTGATGCATCTCAAATCAATTAGACGCGGCACTTCACCATAAGTGACTTACGGTACGTCGGAGAAATGCATATTAATGATTCGCTTTGGGAGTGTGAGGTGCTGGCTTGGTCTGACTACCGCCTGCCACTCGGTCGGGTTCGAGGAGAGCCTCGGGGACCGAAACCGCAGCCTGGATGCGCAGGAAGGTGGGCGCAGAGCATCTGCCTTCCTCGGCGGTACGGCAGAGCCAGGCAGCGCTCTTGGTTTGTTTATCAAAGTGCCTTCAGTTTCCATTTGAAAGCAGGCGAAACAATAACAAATACCAAGCGAGGAAAGTTAATCTCTATCCACAGCATTGTAATAAATGGGAAGTTAAACAAAAATCAATGTGGACCTGTTAATTCCGGCCAGCTCCCGAGTCCTCTTGGGAGCCGAATTCAGCGCTGGTGGGATGCTGTGGCCGGCCCCTTCCCTCGGGACACGGGCATCCTCTCCATGACACGGGGCCATAGTCCCGCGGCACTGGGAAGCTACACCTTCACAAGAGCCTTTTCCTCTGCCGGTGCCCCAGAGGTCTCAATTGGCGATGAGCATCAGGCCCTCGAATTATTTAACTGAGTTCATTTTACTTCTTGTCCCTCGGGACTATTAGAAGAATTGCGTAATGAATCACATCCCATCGCTTCCTGATGCACGCGTGTGCGCGCACAGGCAGGGACCAGAAAGATAATACAGTCCTCCAGCAACCGCCTCAAAAAACGACAGCAAAGGGAAATTGGGATCAATACTTCCCCTGTTATCTCCGCCCGCTAAAGACTGTGGTGTTTCTGGCTCTCTGCACACTGCTTTGCTGCCAGAGCCGAGCACGCCGGAGCCCTCCTTTCTCCTCCTTCTCCTTAGGGATTTCTCAGCCATCTTTCAAGGGCGCTCGCAGCCAAGGGGCGGCGGAGAGGAGGCGGCATCCTTCATCCCATCTGATGGCCATGCCGCGGGGCTGGCGTGCCAGGAAAGGCT